>NC_072785.1:22780324-22960324 GCF_022539595.1 Amphiprion ocellaris
TGTGCATATTCTCCATCTATTTGCAGAATGTCAGAGTTCAGCCACTGCAAACAATTTATGCATGCTGCTGTCCATCACAGCCAGCGGACTAATGTGAAAGCTCTGAATAATCATGGAGCAGAGGCGGGAGAACAGAGACGCAGTGAGAAAGAGTCATTAAGGAAAGGAAGGGAAAGTGGCAGGGAGTCATTGGGCACGCTGGCGACTGGTAATGTGTGATCGGATGGCGGGGACATGACCCTTGTAATTACAAGGTGTCAAAGCATCCTGCTGCCACCACAGAGGGCTGGCTCCAGATCTGGGTGACACCGTGGGGGCAGGGAGAGGGGTTAGGTCAAACTGCATGACACGCTGTAGTCAGAGGAGGATCTGAAGCTGAATAAAAACAGGGAATTTAATGTGTAAGAACCAACAAAGCTGTCCTGATTTTAGAGCAGTTCACTTCCTGCAGAACATTAGATGTTGGAGACGGATATTAGAGAGACCGTAGTGAAAGAAACAGTGATTTAACGTTACAGTCGTTTAGAGGAGTGGAGTTTGTTGTGCTGCTGGGTTACATTACAAGGAGGTGTTAAGTCAGCCTGACATCTGGATCCAGCATCTAAACTTCTCCATGAAGTCAGTTTCTGTAAAAGTTGGAATACAAAAGACAGCAGTTTGTACAGGATATGCTTTAAAAACTTCATTTAATGACTTGTCTATTGGCTTGTTTATTAGGATCAGCAGGAGTGGTCTCATCTCATCTCATCTCATCTCATCTCATCTCATCTCATCTCATCTCATCTCATCTCATCTCATCTACTACTGTTCAAAAAGTTTGGGAGTCACCATGTTTTCCATGAAGACTCCCACTTTTATTCATGTGCTAACATAACTGCACAAGGGTTTTCTAATCATCAATGAGCCTTTCAACACCATTAACTAACACAATGTAGCATTAGAACACAGGAGTGATGGTTGCTGGAAATGTTCCTCTGTATCCCTATGGAGATATTCCATTAAAAATCAGCCGTTTCCAGCTACAATAGTCATTTACCACATTAACAATGTCTAGACTGGATTTATCATTCATTTCATGTTATCTTCATTGGAAAAAAACTGCTTTTCTTTCTAAAATAAGGACATTTCTAAGTTTTGAACGGTAGTTTATGCTATCATCATTATATATATTCAGTAGAGTAGACTTTTGAAATAGACCAAGACCAAAAAAAAAAAAAAAAAAAAAAAAATCTGAATTAAGTCATCTCTGAAAACAGTTGAATTTAGTTTTAAAAAAGTTTGGACCCCCGGCTGTTTGTGCTGTAAAAACGTCAAGGATTTGTGTGATCCAGAGGAAAACTTTTTCTCCACTAATGTTTGCATCCAGCATGCATCTAACGTGCGTGTAACGTTTATTAAACAACAAAACATCTTATATTATTTCATGTTGTTTCTGGAGGTCTTTATGGATGTATCAGTCTGTCCCCAGATCCTCTCAGAGCTCCAGCAGAACAAACTGGTCCTGCAGCTCTTCAGCCGGTCTGCTGCCACCGAGGGGCAAAGGCAGTCGGGTGGAGATGGAGATGCAGAGGTAGAGAGGTGGAGGTGGAGGTGTGTGGGGGGCTGTTGAGAGGTGGAGGCTGGAGGTGGGTGGGGGGCTGTTGAGAGGTGGGGGGCTGTTGAAGTTGAAGCCTGTTCTTTTGTGGCTTCCTGCCTTCTGATCATTTACATCACGTTGACATTCGGAGAGTTTACTCTGGGGTCTGTAATTGTATTCTTTCGCCAGTTCTGCATTGCCAACCGTGAAAATGGAATCTTATCAACCTTGACCAATTTTTAATGTACAAAATGAATTGGCAGGGGTTCAAAAAAAGGGGGAGCTACAATTCAAATCAGGTGAATGATACAGGGCTTTTTTTTCTTTTTTTACAGTGAATGATTGAGCTGCCCTCCACCCCCCTCACCACCTCCCACCATCTTATCACCCCCTGCTTTCAGCTATCACATTACGCTGGATTTATTCTTCTTTCAGAGGAGCGGCAGCTTGGGAGGGGGCAGCTCCAGCTAAAATACATGCGTGTCTGGGTCTCTGCATGTGCATTCATGCATGCTTGTATGTATGTATGTGGATATACATAGCAGTGCTGATACCGTGTGTGCCCGTGTTTTCTGTGGGTTGGAGATACTTGGAGGAAAGGTGCCAGCAGAACAGAACAGGCTGAACGTCCCACATGTTCATAGAAACCTCTGATAAAGTAGATAACTGGACAGCTGACCTAAAATAAAAAACATGCAGCCACCTGGGGAAGCTCCACATTTTATCAAACAGTTTACAGGTGTGTAGCGATTTGTTTAAACGGCTCAGTAGATGATGGAAAATTAGAGTCAAATAATGCCTTCAAAGATAAGTTAAAGTTATACAATACCCAAATCATCCACAAATGACTGGAAATGTGCTCAGACAAGACAAAGGTTTGTTCAACATTTACGTTATCAGTGGTCCAGTTGACTCTGATGTTCTCCTGAGCTTTGAACAGATATTATAATAATAATATAATAATAATATTCCTCTCTATTTAGACACAAACAGTTTGACCGGTGAAACTGATCACTCCTCTCAATGACAAGTTCAAGACGACACCACAGTCTGTCCCTGCAGCTCCCGGTCATAGACTTTATATACAGTCTATGCTCCCAGTACGACTGTGGCTGTTTTTATGTTGTATTTATCTTGCATTATGTTGTATTTATGTTATATTATGCTGTTTATGTTGTATTTATGTTGTATTTATGTTGCATTGATGATGTCTTTCCGTTGCATTTATGTTGTATTATGTTGTTTATTTGTTGTCTTTATGTTTTTTTTATGTTGTTTTTATGTTGCCAGGATGTCCCTGGTCTGTTCTTTATAACATGATCGTTTCTGTGGAGACTCTATCCGGCCTCAGTCATGGAATCAGGACAAACGGTGCATTTCCATGTGGAGTAGCTGCCTGCCTGGCTTCAGCCGTCTGCCTTTTAAAGCAGAAGATGTCAGAGAAGACGGGGAGTGTGGCTGAGTGACGGTAAGAGCTGAGGCTTACCTGGCGTCCTCCAGCATGACTGATCCTCCTCTCTAACACTTTTCCCGGTACTCGACGCTCATTGGAACCGTTGGTCCCGACCTGTTGTTCTGTCTGTTCCCATCCTCCAGCCTGGGAATGTGATCTGGATGATGGGAACCTTTCTCCCCCACAAGGAGCTCTCTCTTCTGGCCTGAGTGGATGCTGGATCCCCAGCAAACTAGACTTCTAATGACTTCCTCAGTTTTTACTTGATTTTTTGCTGGTGACAGAAACGAGTTGGGGAGTTTATCACTTTTTCTGAATGCACTTTACTCAGCGCCACTGGAACCACCAGCGAAGGTGACGGTTATCATTAGTGTTCACATCCAGCTTCCACTGATTCCATCCAACTCCCTCTCAGCTTTGAAGTCCTGCTGTTGGAGATGAACTCATCTTCATCTTGTTGTGTGCAGTTTGTTTACTGTCCTCCAAAATTCAGTTAGTATTTTATTCAGTACTTTGTAGATTCCTTGGCAGGAATAATTCTAAACTATGAGCATTTTCTAACGGTTGGTGATTTCAACATATATATGTGCTGTTGATCAAAGACTTCCTAGATATCATTGACTCTTTTAATCTCACTCTTACTGGCCCGACGCATTAAAAGAGCCAAACACGTGATCTGGTGCTCTCATATGAAGCTTGTATATGCATTAGTCAGTTTGGGGTATTTATATATCAGATCACCTGCTGTTTAATTCACTGCTACAGTCGCTCTGATTAACTCTTTAATTGTGCTGCAGGTTTCTACTTTTAAAGACTCTAAACCCTCCAGGAGCTTCTCACCTGCCCCTAACCAGACCTACCCCTAAACGAACCTGCCCCTAACCGAACCTGCCCCTAAACGAACTTGCCCCTGACCGAACCTGCCCCTGACCGAACCTGCCCCTGACCGAACCTGCCCCTAACCAGACCTGCCCCTAACCAGACCTGCCCCTGACTGAACCTGGCCCCTGAATGATACAACTCGTACTTTCAGACCAGAATTTAGAGGAGTTTAGAGAAGGTGGAAAAAAGACAAACTCCAAATCTTAATAGCGGTCTTACAGAACTGTCGATCAGGCTATCAGAGAGCTGTTAAAACCATTAAACAGAGCATATATCCAACCTCGTCTCTAACTACAGGTTCTCTTCTACGTTAGCAGTACTACTGATCCCTATAAAGTATCCTTCAGCTAGTTTTCATGCTCTACCTCTGAAACATGTTGAGAATATTGTTTGGTCAGGGGTTCTGGGGTTATTAAATACATCTGTCCCATCAGGCTGTATCCTGGCTTCCTTGAAACTTGGTCCTGAACAACCTCATATCAAACTGAAGAATCTGATCTCAAAAGTTTGAGTTTCAGTCTAAGGTTTGGGAAATATTAGTTTTCTTCAACTGAAGGCCTTTCCAAACAACTATGATTTTAACAAAAGGTTCCAGTCTCTCCACAGCACTAAAACAATTGGTTAGAAAATGATTTAATGATTTTAACTTTTAACTGTGGATTCAGAAAACTCAACCATCCAAGTTCTTCTTGGCCTGAGTGCCTTCAACACAGTGAATCATAAAATCTGTATATAAACCAAAACAGTGTGTAGTTATTAAAGGGACAGTCCTTAAATGGTCTGAGTCTTATATATGAGCTTCTAATTACATTTACAGGGTCCCTCAATGCTCCATTCTACATTCAATCTTATTTTCATCATATATGCGTGACATAGAATCTTATTTATGCTGCAGGTGGAAGAGTTTACCTCTTCGTGTAAAAACTACCCAGACTAGAAACTTTTCAGTCCCATTTCTCCTCTTTGGCATTCTGACCTCCTCACTTCATCTTTATTCCCTGAGGACCACATCATGGCTCCACACCTTTGTGTTTGTGTTCTGCTGCAGGAAAAGCCACTGTAGGATTTCTTTCAGGTTCCAAAACCTGGTGATCCAAGCTGTTCTGGATGTAAAATCCTGGATGGATAAAGACTTCTCTCATCTAAATTACAATAATAAATGAGGTTCTAATCCTGGGCCGGACTCCTGCAGACTCTTTTTCCCAGAAACATCTCAGGTTTCTGTAACTGAATGTGTCACTGGAACTCAGAGACTCAAACAATAATCAATGTATTTACAGTATTAATATGAATATACAGAGATGCGTAGTGAGGGAATGGGAAGAGGAAGTGACATCACCGGAGTTCACACCTGACAGGTCATCTCTGGAGGGAGACATCTAGTGGGCTGAGAGGGAATTACACAGAGCAGGAAACTGCTGCAGAAGGGTTAGATAAGAGACCAGTTTCATGAAGATACAGACTTAATCTAACAACAGTAATAGCATACAGACACAGAGCTAACCAGGAATGAGAAACACCAAGAAAGACTAGGGCCAGATCAGGAATCAGGAAACGTGAACATAAATGCTCGACGCTACAGCTGGTTATGTAACACACACCACTGCACAACACGGTGTAACACTACTCCAGAGAAACACGGCACCGAACATCCTAAAGGAACACTAACAAGACAAAAGCACTAATTCCACCATCTGATAAACTACAGATTATCATTGTTTCAGGAAGGAGACCTTATCTGTCCTGTCCTCTCTGTTTCCAGTCAAATCCAGAGCTGACAACAACTCTTTCATAGTTTTTTATTTTACAGTTCTGCATAGACCTGTACTAGATTCCTCATCAGGTATCAGTCATTAGCGTGTCTCACTGTGCTGCTGGGTTTCTAGGATTTTATCCAGAAATGATTTTTATGTTTTCATTCTGTTAATTCTGATTATTACATCAAATGATCTTGTAGTACCCGTTCACATCATTAACTATATGTTTTAAGCTTTTCCTTCATTTTCTGGGTCAGGAATGGGTGAGGAGTCTAATATCTGACTGGTCCTCTGAAAAGGAGTGAGAGGAAGAAAGCAACACATAAACAGAAAAGATATGTTGATTAACACGTATTTGTAGAAAATATAATCCACTTAAGATACACATCCCTTCAAATGTAATTAAGAATGCAGGTTAGTTGAATGAAAATGTCATTTTTATTGACATATATGCTATTTTTACACATTTTTGGATACCATTTTTAGCCTTTATTTCATAAACACAGAGAGCTAAGAGGGAATGAGGGGAGAGAAAAGGATGACATGCATGAATATCTCAGGACATCCAAGACAAAAAGACTGACAATGGAAGCGTTAAAAGCTGTGGCCTCCTGACCTCCTCTGTTTTATATACTCATATTGTTTTTGAAAAAAATAGAAAAAAGGGCTTATTTGTCATATTTACAGATGTGGATTAGGGCTGTTCCTGACTGACTGGATGCCCTCTGGCCACTAAAACACACTTCCCTTCTCATGGGTAATGGATATCAAATCTCTGGACATGCTTCACTTCTGTGCTCCTGAACTTTGAGCAGGATGGATGAGATGAAGAAGGACTGTATGAAGAACAGGAGAGCAAACCAAAGCCATACATATGTTAAAATCACACAACTAATAAAGATTAAGTAGAAGTTAATGGCATCTTCAGTCATGCTCATGGAGGTAATCTCTCTCTCTTTTTAAATCAAAATTAGATTTGGAAGGGGGGAACAAACAGGAGGTGAGACTTTGGCATAATATTTTAATCAAATTGTCATGAGTGAGTGGATACAATTAGGGAGGCTGTCAGTCACCGAGGCACAGATCCTGTTGTTGAGCTGCCGAGGAGGCAGAGGGCTGGGAAGAGGAGGGAAAGGCTCTGAATGGGAGTCTGGGACTTTCTGACCAGTCTCAGAATACCAACAAACTTCTCACCACAGAAATGTCCTCTCTTTGCTGTAGGTGGGCATGACTAATGGGAGATTCTGCTGTTGTTGGAAAAGTCTGAAGCCAAAGATGGAGCCTCATGAACCTGAGTGTAGAGGAATGATGAGTGGAACAAAGTAAAACAGCAAGGAATGAAAGAAACTAAAGGATAAGGGAAATCTCAATGTGAAAACAGAGTTAAAACCTCTAGACAGTGGAACAGAATGAGTAAATCACTGGTCCATGATGTATTGCCCCCTCACCCTGCCCCCTGCTCCCTTTACTTCCAAACACTCTTTTGCTTGAGCACTCTTAAGGCTAAACAAGTGTGAAAACTGTCGCCTATTAGCCCAGTTTAGCCCAGTCTGACTTTCCACATGTGCATAACCACCATCTCTGTTATCTGTGTTCTGGGAACGCTGGGCTGTCTGCTCATGGTGAGATAATCAATTTATGACTTACCTAAGCAGGACTAGGGTTGGTTTCCCTTAATTGGGCCATTACTTGAGCGAGAGGCTAACGAGAAAGAGGCTATGTTATTATTAGCCAGACACAGCATTATTTTTCCCTCCACTGGCTTCATTGGCTGGTTTTCACTCCTCAGTTAAGAAGCTAAAACCTACCCATTTCCAGTGGAAGATCTGAGCTGCTATTGCCTCCATTAGTGACACATTTTTCCTCAAAAGAAAACTCATCAGGTTTGCTGATGATGTGTGGCTCTCCTTGTATAACGGATCAGGACGTCCTAACCCTAACCCTCATCTGAAGACGCTTTAGACATTATTGCTGCTTTACTTGTAGAAGTCATTACATGTGTAAACAAACAGCAAATCAAACCTGTTTTCTCCACATAAATATCTCCCCCATCACACAGTAATTGTTATTTATCTAATTAATTTATCTGAGCCAGTTCATCACTCCATGAGACATGCTAAAGAGCAAATTGACTTGTTAGCAGACACACTAAGGACAGGTATTTCCTCAAACATTTGGTACAACTAATTAAACACAGTCGATGTCAGCTGCAGTGACTGATGTCAGTCTTGATGGCAGCAGAAAGGAACTCAAGCAGAACAGAAAATGAACGCCATGTGACAACGAGGAGACGCTCCAGACACTTCGCTCGCTCTTTTCCGATTCATTTAGCTGCCACTGAAATTGTGAAATATGATGGGATTCTGCTGCTGTGTTGTCGAGGCTTTGACAGCATTTTGTTCAAACTTTAGGCAACAAAATTAAAGGCTAAGGAAAAATCCCCGTCACATCCACAGGTAGTCAGTTAAAATGTGCTCAGTTATAGTTAGCTGAAAAATTTGTTTAGTTATTCTGACAACATGACATCATTTGGTCCCTTTTAGGATATTTCTGCCCACGACGCTGCATCATACGCCCTCTGAACCGCAGATAAACATCATGTTATTTTCATGCCTGTCATATGAATGTGTTCTTGATCCTCCCAGCAAACAGAAACAACACCGATATACTCACCCATATACTCACCCATACACTCACCCATATACTAACCCATTTATTCACCCATAGACTCACCCATACACTCACCCATATATTCACCCATATACTCACCCATATACTCACCCATACACTCACCCATATACTAACCCATTTATTCACCCATATACTCACCCATACACTCACCCATATATTCACCCATATACTCACCCATACACTCACCCATATACTCACCTATATATATACTCACCCATACACTCACCCATATACCTATATTCGTATATCTGTTTGAGACACATTGTTACTGGGATGATAAAAACCCATTAGGAAAAGAGCAGTAAAAGTAAATGGTATGTCATGTGTGCTTACATACTGCCCCATCGATCAGAAGGCAAACACGTAGATATTCCCTGACAGATCGGCATGCACTGCAGGAGCATTTCATATGGTTTAAATGGATGCAAACTCACCTACTGGGAATGGTTTCCATCATAGTAGTCAAACTGCTCTGTGCAATTAAAGGCACAGTTTAAAATCCTGCTTCTCTATAAATACCACTTAATGTTTCCTGTTTCAGAATGATGGTAGGGTTAGTCTGTTCTTCTACCACCTTATTCCAGTCTGTAAAAAACAGCAACAACAACTCTTCTGCAGACATTCATGGTCTCCTTAGATAGTGTTGTAGGGTTAGGTGATAAAGATCAGTCCTGTTCTGCTGCCACTTTCTGAAGCTCTGAACAGAATAACTGCTCTCAGTCTCAGACTACGGGACTGAGTTTATTCTAAAACCAGTCAGGACTGTGACTGAGGGGATATCACTAAATTTCTTGGTGGTATTTTATGTTACTGTCATCCCGTGATCCTCCGTTCACATGTGTGGACAGTGAAGGCAGGAGAAGGAGCTGTGTTTAGAAGATGTCCTTCTCATCTATAACTCTACAGTTTCATTCAGCAGAAGCTTTTATCCAGAGAGAGTAGAAACAACACCATCAAGATCTCGTGTTTAGACATTCTGCTAAACCATAAAGAGTCTATCTGTAAACATCTTCCAGTAGAAAGCACACAGCAGAATAAAGATCATGCAGATTATGATTAAAGAGTGTAATGTTCTGATAACGTACACTCTTAAAGCACTCGTAGATCCAGAGAAACTCATGTAACTATTAAAACACTTTCTTACAGCATCACAAAGCTCCTCTCTCATCCATGCTGGCATTTTACATGAAGCACAGCATTATCAATAATCATCAGCAGACTAAATCTCTCTTTATTAATGTGCTGAGCCTCAGGCCTGGGCTGGGGGCAGCCTGACTGAGAGTCTGTTCATGCCAATGTGATTTCCAGTCATTTATCTACATCATGGGCCTCGCATCAGGCTGAGATTGAGCTCCAGCCAAGCTCTACCACTTAATCAGCAGGTTAATGCCAGCCTCTGAGGGAGGGGGAGGTGTTGGCCATATTTACAAAGTGTACATAGGAAATTAGCAATGCCCATGAGCTGCGTGATGGGGAGATGACGGCAGAGACAGTGAAAGATGGTTTTCTGTTCAGAAGAATTATTCCTGCCATGCTCTTTCTCCTTCTCTACCCTCATCTGACATTTTCACTCTGTCCTCCCCATGTGTCTGTTCTTCTCCTTCCAGTTCTGGTCTTTATCTCTCCGTCCTGTCATTCTCCATCATTCCCTCCACATCCACTCCAACTCTGCCTTCCTTTCTCTCCCTCTCTGTCCTCTTCCTTATCCTTTCTTTCTCTGTCTGCCACCTCTATTCTGGGGGAACACAGCGTCCCAGAGTAACTGCCGGTATGTGTGAGTGTGTGTGTGTGTGTGTGTGTGTGTGTGTCTGCTCTGGCAATATGCTCTCACTCAATCAGATTTGCATAAGTAACCTCTCAGCAGGCCTGCTCCACTGGCCAGGTGCGTTGCTCTATTTGCATATAGAACTGTGAGGCTCCCCAGAGTCACTTTAGACTCCAGTGACTGCTGAGTGAGCCCACATGAAATCTGAATTAAAAACCCTCCGCCTGCCCGTCTGACACCCTCCTCCATCCCTGCCCATCTACATACCTACTTTACCTCCCTCCATCTCTGCTCCTTACATATCAGTTTATCTACCTGGAAGGCCAGCTTCCATCTCCACCAAAGCGAACCTCTGGAGCTACCAAACACCTCCTACCCCCGTCTCCACCCCTGAACCTCTTGAGATACCTCACTACTTTCACTAAAACATATCTACCAAACACTGAGCTAGCATGCTGCCTCCACTCTTCATCTTGTTAAGCTACCCAGATTTTTCCCACTCTGATGGTTAAACTATAAATTAAAGAGTCAAAAATGCATGTATGATCCTTATTACATGTAAACATGCTAGCTGATGTAACGGTGCTGAAGAATGTGTCAATCTGTCACTGTTGGGAGATAAACAAGGCAGATAAGGAATGGTTAGACGTACCTTGTTGTCTAACTTCTTGTTTACCTTAACCCCTTGACGCCTATTGTCACCAATTCTCATCATTCCACATTCATTCAGACTGCAGATAGCGTATCCATTCCCCCTATACCGGTTTGTTCATATTCAATACATACCTGGAACCTTTTAAAGCCCTGGTTTCTGGTAGGACCAGTCGGAGTGGGACCTAATTATTATATATCTGTTATTATTATATATCTATTTTCAATGTGCAATAGATAAATTAACAATCTCCACCGATTTTAGCATCAGCTATAAAGCAAAAACACACACAAAAAAGTTTTTATTTAATTGTAAATAAATTCAGGCATCAAGGGGTTAAAGTATGTTGTCCTACTGGCCCTCCAGCTAGCAGAAACAGCTATATCTGGTTTTCTTTCACTGACATTCATCAAAAGTCTGCGGTCACTCAGAAATGTCCTCATTTTTGAATGAAAAGCATTTTTTTTTCCAATGAGGATACCATTAAATGAATGATAAATCCAGTGTAGACATTGTTAATGTGGTAAATGACTATTCTAGTAGTGTAGTGTAGATATGTAGAGTGTTTTGCAGGCCTGAACTTTACCATGAATCTGTAGTCTACTATCCTGAAGTTTTCAGTGAAGATAGCATTAAATGAATGATAAATCCAGTGTAGACATTGTTAATGTGGTAAATGACTATTGTAGCTGGAAACGGCTGATTTTTAATGGAATATCTGCATAGAGGTACAGAGGAACATTTCCAGCAACCATCACTCCTGTGTTCTAATGCTACATTGTGTTAGCTAATGGTGTTGAAAGGCTAATTGATGATTATAAAACCCTTGTGCAGTTATGTTAGCACATGAATAAAAGTGGGAGTTTTTATGGAAAACATGGAATCGTCTGGGTGATCCTAACCTTTAGAGCGGTAGTTTATATCTCCTGTATCCGTATGCTTTCCTTCAGAACATACTGGATCAGCTGGTTTAGGAGCTGATGAAGTCTGGGAACTTGTGTCTGTTCACATTTAAACACATGTATTTTTGAGGTCTCATGAATGTGTGGAATTCTTTAACTTTCTCAAAAATTACTTCCAAAGTTAAGTTTTTGTAATTCTTTTGTAATTTTTGTAATTTGAAAAGACTGCCAGGGACAAAAAAGAAAGACAACAGTCCGATCTCATGAATACATTTCACTTTTTCACCTCTAGTGGGTTAAGGTAGAGCTGCCTTTAAGGACTTCCTCTCTGTGATATTTCTATGTTCAGTCATGATGGACATGGAGCTAAATCAGGCTTTGAGATGTTCATGAACCTCACCAGATCTAATCCAGCACGTACTAAACCCCAGTAAACTGGTTAAGAGGGTAAAAGAGCTGTTTGTGGTACATCTGCTGAGGTTTGTAGAGGAGGACACCTCTGGATGTGTGAAGGTATTTTATTCAACCATTCAACCAGTGATATTATAAAATGTGAACAGAACATTAGAGAACAGCTGCAGTCCAGCCTGAGCCTCTCCTTCCTTCTTCGATGTAAATGCCAGGAGGGAGATATTGAAATGTATGCCCCGCTCCTTTCACACACCATGACAGCACCACAGAAATTGGCTGACTGGATCTCAGTGTGTCCCATTTCTGGGGGATAAAACTTGTAAAACAATTCATTTTAATACATGGAGAACCCTCAGCTTGCTTCCGACCAGGCGAGAATGCATAATTTCCCTGGCTCTGAGCTTGACCTCGACTTAAGGGTGTCCTTAACTAAGGGCTATTTGGTGAAAAACCACTGGCTCTACTCGGTGTCATTTGAGCTTTCTTATATGTTAATGCATCCAGGAATTTATTCTAAGACCCTCAGAAAAAAAGGGGAGCCACGAGGGAATACCAATGGCTGAGCAATATCCTTTTTCCATGAACAGAGGAAATTGTTCAGTGACCCTTTGAGGTCTAGTCCATTTGAATATGTGTGTTGTCCCTGTCTGCAGCCTAATCAGAACAGATTGAGTCATGGCCAAAACACAACAAGGGTGGTGCAATAAAATGAAATGCATTTGTTCTGGTCCTCTTGATAGAAACATGCATTCAGCCGGCTTTGTGTGCTGCTAGTTTGCATTTTAGAATTTTCAAAGAAGAAAAAAAGGACATTTGTTTGATGTGGGAATGTTGTATATCTGAAGCAGACAACTAAGAGAAAAGAGAGTGATTCCACAGTTAGGCCTTTGGTTTGGAAATGCTTCGGATATGTTGTGAAACTGCATCCTCTTGTTTTCCAGGAACTTCATCTGTATCATCCTCTCCTCCTCCTGTTCTTCTTCGGTTTGTCTCTATGTCCTCCTATGCAGAGGAGCTGTGTGGAGTTGAGCTGTTTGCTGTTTACAGGTCAGCCTGCAGCACACACATGAAAGGACACTTGTAATATACAGAGAGGGCAGAGTCAGGGCCAGGCAAAAATATAATAACATAAAAAAAAGGTGAAGGCGAGCAGAAGCGCAAGGTCTTCATCTCTCATGTATAGAAATTGGAAACGTCTGACCAGCCGGGGATTTCTTATCTCAGAGGGCAGATAGCATCACGAAACAGGCCTGTAATGGCCACATGCTCCACTTGATAATCCCTCCTTCCCCTCCCTGCCGCTGTCCGTCCGGAGATACGAGGCCCCCGGTCGCAGGGCTTAGAGGCTTGGAGAGCAGGGGAGCATTACTGATTCAAAAGAAATGCATTTGGGCTCTTTCAGTGCTCTGGCGGACTGGGTTAACACAATAGCTTCCCCTCCCCGGCCCTTGCCTTGTTTTTGATTGATACTTTTCAATTACAGTCCACTCCCGTCCACGCCGGCCGCCCCGCAGCCCTCGCCCCCTCCCCGACATTCACAATGCTATTTTTCCCACCGTGTGATAACTTCAAACATTTAGGGCTACAAGAGCTCCGGTAACCCTGTTTAGCCGACGCAGTAAATTGGTTCCATGTTCAACATAATAGCACTGACAGGCTTTTGCTAGGGAAATCAGTCCGGCAAAGGGACATGCCAACGATAAGACATCCAGCTTTGAAATTCTATTTCTCCGTATCAGAATTAAATCTGGACTTTATATTTCTTTTTGCCGGGCGCAGGCTCTCTCCGGTCGCTTCCTGGCCTGTACTATTTGATCATGGGGTGACAACTAATACTTACCCCTGAGATCCTTTGCTCTCTCCATTTTCTGGGACTTTGGACCCTATTTTTTCTTTTCCTTGTTATTTTTCCTCTTCTTTTTTTTCCATATTGGTTGTCAAAATCTCTGATGATTTGTCCTTTCCCTGGATGTAATGCATCAGAACATACTCTGTGCTTCTGCAGCGTTTTCAGATACCACCATACACCTGGGGGTTTTCAGCTCACAGCATTCACACGGCAGCATCATGTACGGCTAAATGAAAAGTGGCTAAATGTGTATCATGGGAATCAGCATCTTTACAATGAAAATCCCCTGTACATAAAATGAATAGGATAGGATAGGTACGGCATAATGCAGGACTTCAGCTCAGCTTTTATAACCTTTTCTCCACTGTATCAGCAACATGCATATAAGCCCCATGAATCTGTGGGTAAACAGATCCGCTAGCAGCAGCAGTGCTGGAATCATTAGCAGAAGGAATGCTTTCCAGCGGTATCTGGGCCGATCTGATATCCATGTGGCTCCCAATGACAGCGCCAGGCCCTGCAGATAATTAATCTATTTAGCTGAGGGGGTGGAAAGCCACCCGTCGCTAGGTCAGATAAGTTTGTGGATTTACACATTTTAAAGTCATCCAGTCCCTCAATGGCACCAAACTGTGCAATATTCTAATGCCATTAATTACTATTTCCGATTGGATGGTCTCGTCTGTGTCTGGACCAGCTGTTTCATCAAGCGTGTGTGTGTGCTGACAGAGTGTGTGTGTGTCGGTGAAACGCCCACTCCCACTGCAACCCACAAGCATCCTTTCGTCATGGGGCGACATTCTACAGAACCCGCTGCATGTGTGTGTGTGTGTGTGTGTGTGTGACTTTTATCAAACACTGCTGATATAAGAAAACAGAAAATTAAGGGTTGTTTCTTTGTTTTCTGGGAGAAAAGTTGTGTACAGGCTGCTCTTATGTCTGAATGTTTTTTCAGAAATAAGATAAATGATGTGATGGTAATCCAACAGGTTCAACATCTGATATTTGCAATTGATAAGGGAGCGATAAAAGGAGGTAATCAGTGTTCTGAGGTTGTTTTTATTTCCAGCTTCAGTTTGTGTTCACAAAAATCTAGAGTTGGATGAGTTGGATATTTTATGAGGAGTAAAGAGACAGAGAGCAGCGTTACATTAGACCTTCCAGACGAGCTTGGAAAATCTTTTCTGTAGTTTTCTGGACTTTCTGTGAACAACACTGACTGTCCCGGTAAAACAGAGGAAAAAGGAATCGATGTATGCGATCATTTTCATCTCAGAAACAACCATTAAAATGTCATTTAAGCAGTCTGAAATGTAGACAATACTGCGGTAAACCGTGGAACTGGAACTTATTGTTGACGATGTTGTAGCTACACACAGACACAAGTAGAGAAAATTTGGATTAATCCGTCTGAACAAAGGGCTGTACAGTGGATCAGTGGGTAGCACTGTCATCTTACAGCTAGAAGATCCCCGGTTCACATCCCGGCCTTCCTGGGATCTTTCTGCATGGAGTCTCCATGTTCTCCTGTACATGTGTGGGTTTTCTCCAGGTTCTCCAACTTCCTCCCACAGTCCAGAAACATGCTGAGGTTAATTAGTGATTCTAAATTGTCTGTAGGTGTGAATGTGAGTGTGATTGTTTGTCTCTATGTGTAGCCCTGTGATAGACTGTTACCTGTCCAGGTGAACCTGTGAGACTGTTACCTGTCCAGGTGAACCTGTGATAGACTGTTACCTGTCCAGGTGAACCTGTGATAGACTGTTACCTGTCCAGGTGAACCTTCACCCTCAGTCAGCTGGGACAGACTCCAGCCCCCATGACCCTGATGAGGATGAAGTGGTGTAGATGATGGATGGATGGATGATGTCTGATAAAATCTAACTCTACAAGCACGACCCAGACCAAACTCTGTACAACTAATTTAGGAAGTGACTCTAATAACAGAATATAAACAGATCTTGATATGTGTAAGTGAAATTATATTTTAAATGCGTGTAATAAATTCCTCATATTCAGTGTTGTTTGTTTCCAGTATGGATGGAATGGATGAGTGTCTCCTATAGATGTCAGAGGAACTTCAGCATCACCAGGCTGAGATTTACACATTCCAGGCATGCACTGGGGGGTGGAGGAGAGAGTGACAGAGGAAGAGAGTGAGAGGGGGAGGAAGGGGAGTGAGAGGGAGAGAGGGGAGTGAGGTGCTCCTGGGTTCCTGCTCTGACATTGTGAGTGTCAGACTCCGATCACTTTAATCAGAGCGAGGATATGCATGATAAAACGGATAAGGGACTTTAATCAAAAAAATTCGCTGGTCTGGAAACGTGACACACTCCGACAAGCACGCCTCATCCCCCACCTCTACCCCACCACCCCGACACCCCCATCTCCCCCAGTGTCACCCCCACCACCCGGCCTGAGCTCCCCATGAATATGCATGGACCAACCAGGAGATAGAACCACATTAGAACGGACCAACCAGGAGATAGGAAGGGTTAGAACGGACCAACCAGGAGGTAGGAACCACATTAGAACGGACCAACCAGGAGATAGGAAGGGTTAGAACGGACCAACCAGGAGATAGGAAGGGTTAGAATGGACCAACCAGGAGATAGGAAGGGTTAGAACGGACCAACCAGGAGGTAGGAACCACATTAGAACGGACCAACCAGGAGATAGGAAGGGTTAGAACGGACCAACCAGGAGGTAGGAACCACATTAGAATGGATCAACCAGGAGATAGGAAGGGTTAGAATGGACCAACCAGGAGGTAGGAAGGGTTAAAACAGACCAACCAGGAGACAGAACCACACACAGCCAACCCAAAGCCATGGGCTCCATGAACACAGAACTTTGCTTAAACTGTGGTTGTATAAAATGCTTCATAAATAAAGTTGGATTGGATTCTGCTGATATATTTATATTTATTTATATTTATATAAACACTAACAGCAGACAGAAGGGACTCATTTCCCTCAGTCCTCAGACTGGACTGATCTGAGGATGTTCTTCCACATTCCTTTAAAACCAGTATTGTGTTAATTTCATTCATGTTCCCAGTCAGAGGTTCCTGCTAGCAGACGATGCTCCGGTATGTTCCACTGCTGTTTCATGATAAATTACATGTGTTGGAACTGACATGAAATATAAATACGCTCATTTGGATCAGTTCATATGTTCAAATGGAAGAGATGGAGGCCGAGTATATACACCTCCTATAGGATGTACTAATACCAGAACAGTGTGCTCCGTAGAGCCACAGGACTGGATCAGATCTAAGTAGCTGCTAAACGGCTGCCTGTCCTTAGAATCTAACAGTTTTTTCAGACTTCCGGTGTGATTTCTAAACTCACCACTTGGTATAACAACAGTAGTTATCTGGAATCAGTCCTTCAGTCAGTTCTTGGATCATTCGTTATTATTCCCACCCCAGATAAAATTTCTAACTCTCTTTTATGACATAGAGGTTCTTCTTGACCAGGGAAAGGATTTTTCTGTCATCCACCACTCTGGTTTCCATGGTCTTCTGGGTGTTTTGGTGTTGCTGAGCTCACCAGGTCATTATTTCTTCATAAGAATGAACCAAACAGTTGATCTGTCCTCACCTGATGTTTATGTTTCTCTCTGATGGGTTTGTTTGGATGTTTCAGACTAATGACGGCTTCCTACACTGATAGTGATGTTCTTTGGACTTCATATGGAGAGCTGACCTCACCAGATTCTAAATAGCACCCTACTGAACGCTAGACCTTGTAGATGAAATAATGACAGAATAACTCAACTGGTCCTGGATCAGGTGAGCAACGAACTGTCCAGTTACGTTTGGTCCCTTATGAAGGTGGAGGGCAGCTATAAAATGTGTTGTAGTTCTTCCACCGTCCACCTGATCATGATGTAAATACCCTGAAATTAAAGCTGAAAGCCTGACCTTAAAGCACATCTGGATAGTTTGATTTAAATCCATGGTGTTCAGAGTCCAGATGATGAAAACTGTGTCAGTGTCCAGATATTAATGGAGCTGACTGTAATTTGTTTTCTACAGTGGAAACAGATTACAGTGAAGGAATGATTCAGATGATTTCCTTATTTTATCTGTAGATATGTTGATCAGCCAGTAAAGCAAGTCTGAACACTCAGTCCTTTAAATCATTTAGCCAATCAGAATGCCCAACGTTCTCATTCTGGCTGTTCAAACACAAAGTTTCACATCTTAAATAATTAGCCTGATAAAGCCGTGTTTTGGACCGAATTAAGCATACTTCACTTTTTTTGTTGTAATAAAACCAAATGTTAAACAATCAGAACATTTGGTGTTAGTTGTTGCAATATTTTTGCATCATAAGCCAAACCTCCTGTACAGGGTTAATCACAAAGAATGAACCGATTTCAATACGCAATATTTTAATGAGGAAAAGCTGTTACAGCAGGTTCAAAAGGCTCAGGAGCAGGAAATGAAACAACACCAGCATGAATGTTTCAAAAATGCTTTTATTCACAACAAGAAACTCTATACAGGAACCGGAACTAGAATCTTAGACAAAGAAGAACTAAACTACTACTAGAACTAAGAAACAAACCCATCTAGAGGTACGGAGGAATAACTACATGAACATGGAAACTGAAACTAAGGTTAACCCACGTATGGTAACACCAAAGTAGGGAAACAACTGAAAATACAAAACTAACCCAGCCTAGACTACCAGTAATTATGAGCTGAAACCCCAGACTAAAGCTATCCTATGCAGAGCAAAAAATACATAAAGTTAAATACGGAACGCTGATTATTTAATTCGACGTATTAACAATACAAAGAGTCTGGTGATACTAGGGCTTGGAGACTTAACTGATGAGCTGAGAACAGTCCTTTTGGTTTGACTTCATCCAGAACTCTCCCTCCCAGTATTCACCATGTGCTTGGTAAGTTGGTGTCAGTAGAACCCGGTCGTAGCAGATGTTTCCAGAGAAAGTCCTCTTTCCAGGTGTACGTTGATGTTCCCAGGTTAAGCTGGCGACAGGTGGAGATCCTCCGGAGAAGAAGACAGAATCTGTGGTTGGGTGGAAACCAGCAGACGAAGGAACCCAGGCAACTCAGCAGGCAGGAATCAGCTTTCTAAACACAGAAAACAGAATCACTGGCAATTCTAGGCTGGTGGCAAAGACAGTTCTACTCCCAGCACTAACTGGAGATTAGACAACAGTCCAGCTTTGAATGACGGATGCCATCTGCTTTTATAGAGAAGTTCAGAGACCAGTCACTCAGCTCCACCTGCAGCTCGTCTGCTGATTACA
Source organism: Amphiprion ocellaris (assembly GCF_022539595.1). Taxonomy (NCBI): domain Eukaryota; kingdom Metazoa; phylum Chordata; class Actinopteri; family Pomacentridae; genus Amphiprion; species Amphiprion ocellaris. Next base: position 22,799,552 of record NC_072785.1, read on the forward strand.
ATGAACCACACCTGCTGCCAGCTTCACCATGAACACACCTAGGAGAGAGAGAGCAGGAAGCACTACCACAGCCCACAGGCTTAAGCTGTGGCTGGGACAAAAGCAATAGAAAACTCCAGCCAAGTCACCAGTATTCTACTCACAATCAGCTTTTATTTCCTGTCTTACAAGTGTTCAGTGTGGCCTCCACCTGCAGCATCAGTGGATCAGAGGATTCCTCCCAGACGTGGATCACACATCACCATCCACTGAGTTTACCGCTGCTGTTATTCCATGACCTTAAACATCAAATAAAAGTTGATTGTGAATAGAATACTTGTGACTTGGCTGGAGTTTTCTGTTGCTTTTCCTTATTAACATATTGGGTAATGAAATCAGTTCATTCTTTTTGAATAACCTGTACATTAGTACAGCCATGTAGAACTATGCATGGAGCTCAGATCAGAAAGCAGCTTTAAACAGTCAGTGCCAGCACTGTGAGGAAGTCTGAATGACGTGCAGGACATGTGCCACTTGGCGTATTATTCAGAATATACTCTGGTGTGTATATTAGCGTGGAGCCTGCTCTGCTCTGACACCAGATGGCCTCTGAACCTTTTGGCCCGTCCAGCCTGAGCCGGAGAACAGCCGAGGACAGATGCCAAGCGTTTGCAGCTCGCTCTTCCACACATCAAAGCTAATGAAGTGTGTTTGAGTGCCATGGAAGGACTGGTAGGAGAGGGAGAGCGTGTGGGGTGACTGTCGGGAGGGACGACATCACAGTATAATTGCTTCCTGAGCTATGCTAATTAATTAGCACATACATACATTTGTGAGCAGGTCATACATGCCGAGCCAGATGGTCTAAAAGAAAACATGTATGTGTGTGAAGTGCTATCAGGGAGCGAATAAGTACTACATAGCAGGCGTAGCTGCTGACATTAGCATAATATATTGGTTGGAACACTGCACACAATAAAGACAATTAAGTGTGTGATAGCGGGGACGCTTCCCGAGAGCCGCCACTACAGAGGGAATGGAAACCCTGGCACTCTCTCCACTTCCAGCACCGAGGCTCTGGTGTTCTCCATTAGCCACTCTCAGTGTGTGTGTGTGTGTGTGTGTGTGTGTGTGTGTGTGTGTGTGTGTGTGTGTGTGTGTGTGTGTGTGTGTGTGTGTGTGTGTGTGTGTGTGTGTGAGCCTGTGCTTTTTACTTTCAGAGGGGTGATATTTTCTAATCTTTGTGTCATCCTCGTCCAGTCCAGGGTGTAGATGGATGGCTCCATGTTGTGTCTTCAGGTCCATCGTCCAGGATCAGCCTGTAGGCACTCCCAGCATGCTCTTCTCTGAACCTGGAGAAGGAGGCCCATCGGGAAAATTCAATATTTATGCAAGTTTTTCTTTTCCCTATGTGTGTATCCATTATTTGGGCTGACTCTGTGTATAACCCTCTCCAATGGCCACAGCTCTGACTTTATATTTTCGTCATGCCATGTATGATGACAGTAAAGCCATTCTAGAGGCTGAAAGAGAGAGACTGTGGATTCAAGCAGCCAGAATGAGTTTCCTCCATAGCATCGCTGGGCTCAGAGACAGAGACAGAAGAGTAGAGTTAGCTCAGAGGACAGTCACTGCTGGCCAGCTGAGGTGGTTTATCTGATCAGGAGGTCTTCCTCTGTAGATGTTTTGGGCTCATCCAGCTGGGAGGAGACTGAGAGAGACCAGAACTCACTGATCTGATCTGGACAAAACCTCAGGATCCCCAGGAAAAAGGAAAAATGTTGCTGTGGAAAGGACGTCTGGAATGAACTGCTTAGCTGGCTGTCATGGTGGGCCAACTCTGGATTGACTGACTGATTGACTGAATTGATTGATTGATGGATTTATTGATTGATTGACTGATTGATGGATTGATTGATGGATTGATCGATTGACTGATTGATTGATGGATTGATTGATCAAAGCAGAACTGAGATAATAAACTAACTGAACCATACAGTAATCTTACTGCTGATATTCTGATTCTTTCTTCATTAAAGTGAACTCTTGGGGAAATAGTGAAAACTATCTCTGTGATATGTTGAGATTCCTCCTGTGCTACTGAATGATTTATTTCCAGCTTCTTCTCCTTTTATAAATTAGTAGAAATGTTGAAATTCCAGTGACACTATCTATTGCTTCCAGTGTTTTCCTGTTATTCCAGATCAGACTCTAGTTTACTTTGACTCTAGACTGCTCTACCTGGGACATAATAATAATAATAATAATAATAATAATAATAATAATAATAATAATAATAATAATAATAATAATAATAATAACATCTCCACCTGCAGCCACTACTCTGTAGAAATGCAGCGGGAGCTTATATTATTATTAATATATGAATCGTGTATTTCTATGTAAATCTTGTGCAACAGGCTGCTAGATAACAGCAGGGAATCTGGACTACAGGGAAAGATGGATCTTGGGCAATCTAAACATTTCTTTATGAATAAAACGACACAGATGAGTTTATTCAAGTTAAAGGCCATTATGCCAGATGTAATTCCCAGGTAGAAATACGGTGTTTATTTTAAATATGAATATAAGCTGATTCAGACACATCAGTACTATAAAAACTTTCAGAATCAGTCAGGAGTCTCATTAAAGAGTATCTGAAGCCTGCAGGTGTAATTCCAGAGTTGTGTATTCCTGTTTCTGACCCCTATTTGATTAAATCCACACATTTAGAGGTAGAAGAAAAGCAGCCCAGCGTTGTTCTCTCCTCTCTCTGTCCTTTGTGCTTCTTATCCCAGTTACTGGTTCACCTTCCAGAACAAATCCCTCTAATTCTGTGGATGATCATTTCAGGGCAAGGAGCTTGTTAGCCTAATGATTAAGTTTAACCAGCCCTTTAAGAATATATGGACGCGCTTCAGCTGAGCAGAACAGTGTAATGGTTTGGAAATGAGACAGAAGATGGGGAGAGGGAGGACAAAGGAGGAGCCAGAGGAGGCCAACCAGGAGGATTTTAGGTGAAGAGAAGGATGTGTATCTCTTAAATACACTGGTTTTTATTCTCCTCCTCCAGACCATCTACTGAACTTGCTGCTAGGAATAATGACCCAGCATCTACTGCAGCTGTATGAGGGGTAGTCCTCCAGCAGGGTGGGATGTCCTCCACAAGTCCATGGATGAACTTCCATTAAGAGACAGAGATATTCACTGCTCTATGGCCAGGAATAATCAGCACTGCTGGTCCTGAATCTGAGGTTTCATCATAAATATTCCTCCCAGCGGCACCTCATTTTACATATTTGTGGTTATGGTGTGGAATCAGTAGGACGGCATCTATAGAACCACTGATGTGTTTATATTAAGGCTGGTACTTTAATGAGTTAATTTAGATTAATTACTTACAGGAAAAATAACATGTTAAATTAAATAACTCATTTAATCTCAACTTTCTCAGTTCCCTAATTTCTGTCTGACCGGTAACACTGATGAACACTCCAGCCCAGTAGGTGGCGCTAATGAACCTAAAGTCTGTTTTCCAGCCGTGAAGAAGATCCACAGAACGCACTGAGTGATGTTAGAAAGCTTGATGAACAGAGAAGGAAAACGAGATGCATCGAGCTCGTTGGGAGGAAAGTTTTCTTTTAAAAATCTTCCTATGTATATATATATATATATATATATATATATATATATATATATATATATATATATATATATATATATATATATATATATATATATATATACATAAGGTCAGTTTAATGGGAAAGAAAAGGACAGATTCTGAGCCAGAGACAGGTGGAGTCTGATCATCATCATGAATTAGTACATCTGAATTTTGTCCTTCTCAGCTGCTGTCTCCTCCTCATGGTCCTCCTCACCTTCTCCTGTCTCTGTCCTCCTCTGGTTGTGGAATCATGAGGAGTTCATTCCCTCCAGCTCCGTCCTACCAGCTCATCTCTGAGCATCTGTGTTGTTTGGTTTTTGTTTTTTCAGATGCTAAGATAATGAAATTGGTGTTTGGCAAAGGTCTTTGCAATATCATTTCACTTCAGCGTTGTTATCTCTGGAGATTTATGAAGAGCAGATATGGGATGTTCTGTTTCCCTTTCCATGAGAAACACCATTAGAATTAATGAGGAGAGGTCAGGGAGGCTTTCTGAAGCCCTCTTAATTCTACTGAGGAGAACACAGCGAATATATACGGTAGATATTATCAGTTATTAAGCCACTGGTTACACAGACTCCATTTATTTGTTTTTACAGGAGTCTAATCAGGTCCTTTCTTTTTAAATGGGCTCTTTGATCGAATTACAGATAAGAGAGGATGAAAAATTATCAATTAATGGGCAGGGATGTGACTTTATGTAACACAAATACTGATTGTTGTGTCTAGTATCTAATATATATTATGGATTATAGAATTAGTTTGTTTGGACAATGAAATGAATCAGTATTATATTAGATGGATATGAAGGAGATGGAGCTAAATTTCTTATTTCACTCGCTCTAAAAACTGTCATTATGGGAACGATGGAAGTGGTAAAGAAAGTTTCAAACACTTCAAGAATTTTCGAGGCTTATTGTGGTCTAAGAACGTAAAACTGTAGATGAGGAGACAGATGTTCATGACTTGAAGTCAAAAGATCAACAGATTTTAGAAAAAAAAAGAAGTTAGGTACAAGGAAGTGGGCATCGTGGAGCATTCAGCTGCTGAAAAGTAACGCTCATGTGTCTTCTACATTTACAATGTGTAATATGCAATATATTTTTAATATTAAATACTTTAATTATTAAATTTACTTATCATAAGCAATATAATTAACCCTCTGAACTCCAGTTTCTGGATGTTTCAACTGCAGCAAGAAGTAGAGAACTGGAAGTAGAAGTAGAGAGAACTAGAAATAGAAAGAACTAGAAGTGGAGAGGACTAAAATGTTTTGGATAATCTAACACACTTCTAATGACATAAGTCATTAAAAACTAAAAATTAAACAAGAAAGAAAGAAAAAACTAGTAGTGGAACGCTATTAAAAAAATTACCTAATTGGAGGCTTTGTGATAAATTAATCACTAATCAATATTTGACACAATAATGAAAGTTTTTCAGTTCAGATAAATGCTGGTTGAGACTGAATGGATGAATATTCATATACGTGAACTATAACAACTAAAATGTTTGTTTCATTTCTATTTATCTGCATTTTTCATCTGTCTGCTACATTTACAGATTACTGCAGACTCTCTATATAGTGTTTTATTGTCTTCCTTTGCTCTGTAGATCCTCCTGCAGTTCACATGAAGGTCTCAGGATTCCTGTCAGGGTTCAGGTCCTTCAGCTGAGTCAGACATGGATTCAGCACAGAACTTTTAGTTGCAAATGGTTTAATTATGGTCATTTTTTTGATGAAATATCACAGTTCTAAGCTGCAGTGTGGTTATTTTTCCTGATAGAAATGTCTGGAACACATGACATATTCAATAACCAATTAGTTTTTTTTCAGCTTATAGCTCTAAAACCACCTTAAATTATATGTAATTAAGTAAAGTGGAATTATTAGCTTCAGTGTGTGTGTGTGTGTGTGTGTGTGTGTGTGTGTGTGTGTACTTCCATGTGTGCAGTAATGCATGAGCAGGTGTGAGTCTGTATGAGTCCATATCTGTGTGTTTGATTCTATCTTCATCTGTGCGTTTCAGTGCAAGTCTATCTTTATCTTTGTCTGTGTGTGTGTGTGTGTGTGTGTGTGTGCGCGTGTGCGCGCGTGTGTGTGAGGGATATCAGATGTGTATCTTTCAGGACTCTGGAGTCGACAGATCCAATGCAGAGCAGATTAGATTTCCTCTAAAAGCTCCTCGGTGTGGTGGTGATGGCAGCAGGAGGCCACAGTCAGGTCAGCAGGGTGGAATAGAAGCCCAACAACTAATCTCTCTCTCTCTCTCTCTCTCTCTCTCTCTCTCTCTCACACACACACACACACACACATACACACACACACACAGTTTGTGATACTGAGTAAACCAGATGTTGGACGACTGTTCAGATTTTCATTGAACCTGGTGGGACTGTCTCCAGACCAGAGGATGATCCAGAAGAAAATGTTTGTCCTCTAAACTTTACCTCCATCCAGTTTACTCAGTAGTTTCCACAACTATAAAAGCTGAAATATTAATTTCTGTTAGTTAGCTATGGTTCTCCATGGTTTCATGTTCAACAGTGTGGGGTCACGTAGAAATGAAGATAGCATTAAATGAATGATAAATCCAGTGCAGACATTGTTAATGTGGTAAATGACTATTCTATCTGGAAACAGCTGATTTTTAATGGAATATCTCCATAGGGGTACAGAGGAACATTTCCAGCAACCATCACTCCTGTGTTCTAATGCTACATTGTGTTAGCTAATGGTGTTGAAAGGCTCATTGATGATTAGAAAACCCTTGTGCAGTTATGTTAGCACATGGATAAAAGTTCATGAAACTGTCACTCTTTCTGTATCTGGTCTCTGAAACACTGACTCTAGACCAGATCAGAGAAACTGTTGCCCCGTCTTGTTGCTGCTCCTCCCCTCCTGGTCCAGAACTCCTAGTTTTATCTTCTCAAGTGGAAAAAAAAACCTGTTTTTGAGACTCAAACATCAAACATTAAAGTCAAACCAGCTGTATTGAAACTAACCTTTAGCTCTAACAGTAAGTTAGACTTTACGTCTCCGCTGCTACAGATTTTTGCCTTCTAACATCCGTTGTCGTAGCAACGCATCAACAGCCCTACTCGGCCACTTTACCAAAGTTTTTTTGTCTTTTTAATGAACATATGTGATGTGTAAAGTGTGGTAGAACAAGAATAATGCCAGAATTCTGCACAAACACGCAGCAGAACGTACTTCATCCCTGCATGTATAAACATGACTCCTACACGTCGCCTGTCAGATGTGTCCTCCTGAACAATACTAAACCTGTTTAATTGATATGCTTTCCTGTCTGGCTGCCTTCTAGAGGGCAGGATGGAAGCAAACAGTTGGCGACAAACAGAGACTCTTTGAAGCAGGTTATGTTCTGAAGTGTCAAACCTGTTGAAGAAAACAAAACTCCTCTGCTGCCGCCCCCGGCTTCTTCCACGGACGGTAATCTGAGTCTCTGTGATTCTGTTTCTTCCAATTATGAAAGCAGAGCAGTGAGTATTCTATCACCCGCTCACAGACAAGCAGCAGCAACAGTCAGCGATGGCCGGGGACGCAAATTACAATTAACCACTAATCCTTCACAGGCGAGTTCAAGATGGCAATTTAATTTGCCCTCAACTTTTTCTGTTCCCTTTCTCAAAATCTTCTGCAATTTCCCTCCCTGCAGTCCCAGGTGCCACAGCAACTTTGAAGGAGTGAAGATATCAATAGTTTATTAGCACTGAGTATTAATTTAACAGGGGCATTCATTTTTTAATTTTTTTTCAGACACTTGGCGAGAAACGGTTTTGAAGGATTTAAGAGGTTTTTATCCACTCTGGAGATTAGTTGGAAAAATAATGAATGTGAGAGCAAAAGTGGGAAAAGGCATTAATGAGAAGTTGTGGCAGATAACTTGAGAACCGATAAAAGGCTCTCGACAATCAGACTTAAATGTGTCATTATTCTGGAGGAGAGAACAAACCTGGAGCAACTAAGTTTTAATGTTAAGGATATTTATGCTCATGTAAAACCTGACATCTCATTCAGATTGTTTTTCTGTCTCTCTGTTTTTATGGTTGTTTGGTGTAAAGCTCACTGTAAAAGAGTTTTAAAAAGTTCCAGAGAAATAAATGGCATTATTACTGTATAGACGGTTAATCGTTCCAAATGCATGATTGAACACTGAGCACGGACTGATTACAACAATCTGACATAGAAACCAACGCTTTAGTGACTTAAACCTGCGTTCTCTGTAAGACCAACAGGATAAAGAAGCGTGGAGTTCAGATAAAGGATTACCCTTCATACCTACAGCTGGTCAGAGCTCACTTTTCCGACACGTTTTCACTATTCTCCAAAAATGTGTTTAGTAACAAAAAAAGGAAGGAAATTAAATGGAGAGTAAACTTTCAACTTCAGTTAATAAACTATAAAATAATGAATCAAACGATCAGTAATTATGCTGTCAGATAAGCTTCATCAAATGCATGTTTATCTTTTATCAGTTTGATAGTCCTGACAGTGATTTGTAGTGAATTTCCATCATGAAGATCAATATCAGATCAGAAGTAAAAAAAAAAAAAAATCTACTAAACAGACTCAAAGTTCCACCAACACCAGACTTTAAAATATGAGATAAATGTCAGTTAAATCTCATCGTCTGTGTGACAAGCGTCCTGTCCCCCAGAGATCTGTAAGACACACACACACACACACACACACACACACACACACACACACACCCACACACACACACACACACACACACACACACACACACGCACACACACACACACACACACTGTTCTGTGCTTGGCATCTCATCCAACATACCAGAAGGCACCTGAAGTCTTGCAGTCTGAGGCAGTGGAAGCCTGGAGCCCGTCCACTGACCCATTCCAAACTCACCCCTGAACCCAGGCTGGGCACCGTGGGGCAGCGGTGGTAGTTGGTGGGGGTAGGGGTGGTTGTTAGGGGTAGGGGTGGTGGTGGGGCTACTGGTGGGGGCAGAGCTAGAAGGCCTGGCGCTGGCTGGAGAGCCCGGCTGAGCCAGGCAGGCCTGGGTGAACACGTCAGGATGATTTATGTGACGTCTGGCCTTCTAGCCGACCCTGGGCTGGACTCCACCTGTCCTTCATCCAACCGTCTCCCTCCTCCACTCCTAGCCTCAGCACCCACCAAATGCTGGAGGAGGAGGATGAAGGAGTGGGAGGTGAAGTCAGCGGCTCCAGGTCATTGATCATTATGGGCTGTAGGTGGAGAGAGGAGGAGGAGGAGGAGAGGTAGATCTGACCAGCAGTCTCTCTGGTGAACCAGGAACTAACATCTGACTGGAGCTATTTCTGCTGTGGACTTTCTGATCACTTGAGGCTGTCTGGAAGATCCCACAACTTTCTGTTTAAAGGATAATTCTATTGTTTTGCAGCCTTTCCCAGGCTCCCTGCTTCTTCCTACAGCTTAACTGCCACTAATTCATTCCACTCTGATCTGCACTAATTATTCTGTGCATTTAGACAATATTAATTCAGCAGTAAACACAAAGAACAGAGTGGTCATGTATGTTCTTCTTGTCTTGTTTGTGAATATTGTGTTTCAGACAACATTAAGCAAACTTTTAAAAACATTTCAGTTTGCCTAATCATCTTCAAATCAAAATCAAATCAAATTAAAATATGCTTTATTAATCCCAAAGGAACCTGAGGTATCCAGCAGAGCATTACACTACATTAATATACAGTAAGGCAGAGAGAGGTATGAAAGGTTAGCAGAAGCATAAACAATATAAAACATAATATAATAGATAGAACAATCATTTGTATGTTTTATACATTAACTGTTTGTTCTTTATTGTGAAAGTCTTCCACTCTTCGTCTGAGCTTGGAGGCCTGATCTTAGTGCCGCAGAAGGCCTCGTCTAGTCTCATGGCAGATGTAAACCAGAAGGTCCAGCCTTAGTGAGAAAGGAAGGTCCACAGTTAATCTTATCAATGAGCCAGACTTTCTCAACGTAAGACCGACATCATTTCTCTCTGCTGGGAGTGGTTTCAGACAAACTTTCCAGTTAGAACCAGTGTGTTTTCTGTCTTTTGGTCTTGTTCTGTGGAGGCATGAGGCCTCACATGCACACATTCAGCTAGTAATTAAAACTCTGAAAGACCAATGCCTCTTAGGAATTTACTTCATTTCGGAAAATTTCCCAAACAGTTTGTCCGTGAGGATGAGCTGCTAAAACATGAACTAGTGTTGGGTTCAAGGCTGGAGGAAGCTGGGTGTAAGGATGGAGGTCCTCTGCTCCAAAAAAACCTCCACAAATCACAGCTTTCATCTGAGGTCATGTGGGTGAGACGGGAAGCCTTCAGACCGATGCTGCGTCCCTCAGACTGAACTCAGGAGATCCTAAACCCTGAGAAAATTGGAAACTGAGCTGCACACATGTATTGTTTTTGTCTTATTTCTGACATGAACACACTACAAGATTTAAAATAAAGGTGCATCACACACTACAAGGTTATTGTGGTGGAGGGAACAGCCAGGGAGCAGAGATCTGATGGGATCTCACAGAGAAACAGATGGAAACCAAACAGAAACTAATGACAAGGATGGAAAACAGACAAATAAAGCAGAAGGCTCAAAGGGCCAAATCTGGGTGTGAAAATGTTTGAGATGTGGTCAGCAAGAACTGTTCATATTTCTTGAGGAACTGGAGGTGAGATTTTAAAATCAGTCTGATCAGTCTTCATGTGTGTTTTTGATTTCAGGCCTAGAATCCATGAAACTGGTGATAAACGGTCCCAGAAGTCATGTCATGAGGCCTTAGAGACAGAGCATGAACAGTATGACCAACCTGTAGCAAAACCTCTGTGTGCTGCTTTTTGGGAATTCACTGCATCACAGAAACTTCCACAGCACGCAAAACAATGGAAACACAAACAGGAACATGCAAAGAGACCAGTTCTGTTAGCTACACACTGGATCAGTGGTTAGTACTGTCACCTCACAGCTAGAAGATCCCCGGTTTGCATCCCGGCCTTCCTGGGATCTTTGATAGTTACCTTCCTGAGTCCTAGAGTAGCAGAGACTGCTAACAGAAGTGCTGTCTGATCATTTTAAATCAGGACACGTTGTAAAAACTAGAATCATCCTTTAAATTGGTGGAACTACTCAGACTCTTTCTCTCTTTTCGGTCGTCTCTCTTTCACTTTCCCAGGAAGTTTATCCAATTAAGTGAGGATGGGAGGAGGCAGTCCATGCCGGTTCTCCCAGCGGTGCTGGGACCCGCCCTCCCAGCGGGGGGCGTGATTGGGTTGTCTGGGCGTTCCAGCGTGTGCCCAAGTGGAAAGAGGCGAAATGAAGGAGATCACTGGCCATCGATACCCAATTATGTGAGTGGAAGGAGCTCCACTAGCTCCCAGCCTACAGTATACGGGTCTCTCTTACTTTATGTTTGATGATAAATTGTTTTGCTGCAGGATTATGGTCAGTGCAATTATTTCTATTGATGGCAAACCACACAATGATTCTGAGTCAAGCTGTGAGCTTCTTATTGGAGAAAAGGCCTTGATTACTTTGTGTTGTTGTGATAATTCTACTAAAAGTCTCTGCACCATGTGTGGACTACCTGACGAGTAGAATCTGACCAACATCTGAAGGTCAGTCTGTGATGTAGATATAAAGCATTTATAGAAACCATTTGCGTCCTATTTAGACCGAGTTTTAACCTGACCAGGGGTTAATCTGTATGAATGACTCTCCTCTAAATGAGGGTTTCTGCTGCCTGGCTTCACTTTTACATTTTATTTCCTTCACCGTTCGTCTGGCAGCCTGTTGCAGCAGCTCTACCTCACCCTTTTGTTCTTGTTTCCTTTATTTTAGTTGTCTTTAGTACTTTTTGCAGTATTACTGTTGTTCGCATTGTAACCTCTATACTGGGATCAGGATCTCTTTCACAGGATGACCTGGCCAGGATCAGCAGCACACGTCCTAAAACTATCACCAGGAGGTGACAGTAGAAGTTAAAACGTACAGTTCTGAGGGTTCAAAAGTGTTTGACAATAAAAAGTGTGGGAGCTGAAACACAGACAACAGCTTAGGATTTAAAACACAAACACTATTTAACGGTCTCGCCGTCTATCCCTCAGGACAGAAGGAATAAACTCAGACAGGTCACTTCACTCTGTAGAGTTTCGCTAATGCACTAATGTTTACTGTGGTTTATTTTTGATGTTCCTTAAATCTGGTGTCCGGGTTCTGATCTGTAAACTTGTTGCTGAAAGAGGCCAACAGTGATCAGCTACACCTGTAATTACAGTAATTACAGCCAATCAACACATCAGGACGAGTTATCAGAGCAGGTTCTGAAGCTGAAGTCACACTGAATTATTTTGAAGCTGATGTTAAACTCAGTAGGTTTATTGTTTTTTATTCTCTCTCTGCCGCTGTTTTTATGAGAAAGACACAGAAAACAGCAGAATGAATGACTGTAATCACTCTCTGTGCATTTTCATTCATAAATGTCATTAATTAGTTCACGTTAACCAGCTATCATGTCCTATTTTTAAAGTATCACCGTTTCATCACAACAGAGCTGCATCAGCGCGTCAACCAGGCTGCTCACGGTGCTTACATGTAGTTATTCTTTGTGACCTTTTCTCGTACATATCTCTGATCTGCTGCATGCATTATTAAACGTCTCAGAACTTCCAGTGCTGCTGGATGGTGGAGGTAAACTTCATTAGGTGTGGGGATGACATGTACGGCCTCCAGGCTTCCACCGCAATAATTAACTGAGTGATTTTCTCCTCCGCTCCGTCTCTGTGATCCAGGTCGGTGCTGACAGCCCCTCATCCCCTGCCCCTCCTTCATCTGCAGTATACGGGTCACAGACGGCGGCCCGGCACCCCGAGGTGTCCTGTAGATGCCTGTGGAGTGATGGGCGGGCGTCCCTCGATGCCACATTCATTTGCACATCAAGAAGGCAGAGAAGGAAGCTTTGACCCAATTAACGCCGAGGAAAACAGATTAAATAAAGTCTGCTGCCGTACTCCTGGACATCTACTGCCACTGTGTGTGTGCATCAGTGTGTGTGTGGATCAGTGTGTGTGTGGATCAGTGTGTGTGTAGATGGACGGTAAGGTCATGGAAGGAAGACAGCTCTCAGCCAATCACAGAGTGTGTGGAGGGCTACCTGGCTCAGAGGTACGGTCAGGTGACGCTTCAGCTGTCAGTTTTTTCAACCAGACAGTTGATTGGTGCAGATGAGGAGGAGGCGGGTTCTACTGGGACCAGAACTGGAACCTACGTGCAGCCGGTACTGGTAGCTCAAAATAAAGACTTCTGTCTTTATTGAATCTGAAAGTTGGTTTAAATCTTTAAAAACTGCTCTCTACATGGTGTTTAGTTGAGCTGAATGACCACCCTGAAAATTGAAAAGAGAGGAGGAACGAAGGGGAGATAGTAGTTTAGGGACTGTAATGGTTTGACAGTTTATTCAGGGCCTTTTTTTATTCACTGAGGATTTTAAGACGCTCACGTTTCATCCATGACTTTAGCTCACCAAGCTCATACAACACATTAACCACTACCTGTTCTCCTGCTGGCACATTCAGGGAGGGTTCTGTGTAATTAACATTTGAAAACAAGCAAACCTGAACCTGAACCTACACCCAGTCAGAAACTTTGGAGCGTGGACGTGGAGGGATCCTGCAGATGAAGCTGGATCAGGATCAGGTCCTGCAGGGAACTCCAGAGAGAGAAGAAATGAGTCAAAGAGAGCATTAAGAAAAGAAAGGTACACAGAGGAGAAAGAAAGCAGGAAAGAGAGGAGGAGAGGAGAAGAAAGAAGTTGACAGGGATGAAAGAAGGAGGGATGAGGAGAGGTGGAGTGATTTCTGTGGGCTCCACGCCTTGTTAGATCTATCATCCCTTTAATTAATAGTGTTTTTAGGAAGACGTCTGAACTGTGTCATTTCCATTATTGGAAAACCCAACGCGATTAATGAATAATTTTCATTTTTGATCCATTATATCATGCTAGTTGATCTCCTCTTTTCCGCACTGCTGAGTGATAGCATCGTTTTCTGCCCCTCGATCAAATTTAATTTGGCCCACTATTATATTACACTGCTGCGACTGAAGTGTCAATTTTTGTCAGGCAATTAGAAGCTATAACCTGTGAAGCTGAGTTTGATAGGCATTGTAATTGGATTGTTTCAGCAATAGCTTGAAACACTTTAAGCTTTTCTTCATCTCTACCGAGCCCCCTCCTCCCTGAACTTTTCATCTGCTGCTGATTTCTGATAGGGCCTCCATCTATACGTCCAACTCCACAGCAAACAGGAGATAAGAGGTGAACAGAGGAGTGCACGGCTGAGGGGTGCACGGCTGAGGGGTGCTTGCCTGTGCACACAGTGTGCCGTGCACTTGTGTGGTGTGAAAGCTGTCATTTAGCTGTGGTGGTTTCAGGTGTGTCTGTTTAGACCCTCACCTTTCTACCTCATTAGAGGTTTGAACTTCCAGCTGACAGGAAGTGAAGCGGCTCAGAGATCTGAATGTGACGGGACGCAGCAGAAAATAAGAACAGGCTGATGCAATCCTGAGAGTTTCCCAGAGTAGCTGAGATTCATGTGTGCCTTTTATTCTTATTTCTTTCTTTATTTCTTTCTTTATTTTTAAAGAAAGGGCCGTGGCTGTGCAGGTGTTTAAAAACCTCACATTCCCATCGCTAGTTCAAGGCACCGTGTAACCAACAGGACTCTAAGGGACTCTGAGTCTGAATACACAACTTTCTCGAAGCTTCAGAAGCATTCTGTTCATTTCACATGAGAGACCGCTGCATTTGTTCCTTTATATTTACATTCACGGTCAATCAGATTCGCTAAACTACGCACCAGATGTTCTGTAGCATCAGGAGTCCGATGAAACTCAACACCTGCAGGTCACAAATAAGAAGAAATCAATAGATAGTCAAGTACAAGGCATGTTGGGCTGATCAGTTCATATTTAAATATCGATAATAATAATAATAATAATAATAATAATAATAATAATAATAATAATAATAATAATAATAATAATAATAATAATAATGCATTTTATTTATAGGCCCCTTTTGGAACACCCAAGGACACCGTACGAAGTAAACAGAGTAAAAACACATTCAAATATGCAATATAAAGCTGAAAGATGCAAAAAAAAAAAAATTGAAAAGGGGAAATTTAGCAATTTTAAAACAACAGAAGAAGAAAGAGAATGGAAGTCAGAGTGAGCAGGTTTGTCTCAACAGGTGGGTTTTCAGATGGGGTTTGAAAATGTCCAGCATGTCGACATAAGTCTATAGACCTTTAAATGAGTAATAAGAAGTAGATAACATTTAAAGAATATTTAACTAGTTGCTATAATAGTATTTCAGTTTAAAACAGAAAGAGGGCAGGTTGTACTCATCTCCATTATGTTTGATCTTGTTGCTCTGCATTGACATAAAAACACTGAATGTCTCAGCTGGAGACTAAACCAAGAATATCTCTGATATGTCTTGTTTTGGAATAAGGTTCACAAATTATACTGACAAAAAAAAAATTTACAACAGTTTATTGTAGGCATCTACAGACAGAGTGGCAGAGGGAGTATATATAAATGAATAAAACAGAGAAAGCTGACCAGCTGTTTCTCACCAAACATCTTAGCAGTGATTCTACTGGTGAGAACATTAAAGATGCAGGTGTTTCTGTCTCCAGAGAACACATCTTCTACATGTAATTACCACCATGTCCTGCTTCTACTGTAAATGAGTTTCTGCAGGTAGTCCTGGATGACGGATGATCTCTCTGAGGACTGGAATTATCTGCTGAGGTCAGTCTAAGTTTTACAGAGAGAAGGGAGGGGAGTTGGTGCGATATGGAGATGATTTAATCAGCTGTTTGTTGACCTGTAAACATCTGTGATCAGGACTAGCTAGGTGGCTAGCTACAGAGATAGGGACTAGCTAGGTGGTTAAGTTCATACTTGAACTCCTTCGCTTGGGGAAGCAACTCCCCCCAACCTGGAGGGAGCAATCCATCGGTTTCCATCAGAGAACCATGGCCTTGGACTTGCTGGAAACATTCCTCAGAGATTTTGGTCCATATTGATATGATAGCATCGCTCAGTTGTTGGCTGAACATCCATGATACCAATTTCCTGTTCTACCACAACCTAAAGGTTCTACTGGATGGAGATCTGGTGACTGTGGAGGTCATTGTCATGTTCAAGAAACCTGTTTGAGATGATTTAAGCTTTGTGACGAGGAGCATTATTCTGCTGGAAGTAGCATCAGAAGATGGTCCACTGAGGTCATTATGGGATGGACATGGTTAGCAACAACTCAGGTAGGCTGTGGAGTTTAAACCATGATCAGGTGGTACTAAGAAAATATCCTCCACACCATTAAACCACCAGCAGCCTGAACCATTGATCCATGGCAGGATGGATCCATGCTTTATGTTGTTTACACCAAACTCTTACCATCTGAATGTTGCAGCTGAAATGGAGACTCATCAGACCAGCAACGTTTTCCAATCTTCTATTGTCCAGTTTTGGTGAGTCTGTGTGAATTGTAGCCTCAGTTTCTTGTTCTTAGCTGACAGGAACCTGGTGTGGTCTTCTGCTGCTGTAGAACGTCTTCTTCAAGGATGGACGTGTTGTCCTTCAGAAATAGTATTCTGCATTCCTTGGTTGGAACCAGTGGTTATTCCTGTTTCCTTTCTATCATCTCCAACCAGTCTGCCCATTCTCCTCTGACCTTCACATCAACAAGGCATTTTCATCAAAATGAGAATCAGTTCTAAACTAACTTACCTGGTTAAATAAAGGTTAAATAAATAAATAAAACTGCCTCTAACTGGATATTTTCTCTTTTTCAGACTGTTCTCTGTAAACCCTAGAGATGGTTGTGATGAAAACCCCGGATCAGCAGTTTCTGAAACACTCAGATCAACAGCCATGCCACGTTCAAAGTCCTGAAATCCCCTTTCTTCTCCATTCTGATGCTCGGTTTGAACTAGAGTAAGTTCTCTTGACCACGTCTACATGAATAAATGCATTGAGTTGCTGCCATGTGATTGGCTGATTAGCTATTTGTGTTAACAAGCAATTGAACAAGCGTACCTACTAAAGTGGCTGGTGAGTGTAGATGTC
Source organism: Amphiprion ocellaris (assembly GCF_022539595.1). Lineage (NCBI taxonomy): Eukaryota > Metazoa > Chordata > Actinopteri > Pomacentridae > Amphiprion > Amphiprion ocellaris. The sequence continues at coordinate 22,816,362 of NC_072785.1, forward strand.
TAATAGAAACTGACTAGTTCTCACTTATGATCCCAGTAAACATTTTCCTCATGAGTTTTTGGTCTTAAACTCTGGTTTCAATGTCCTCCAGTACAGCATGGTGTTCATGTTGCTAATTAATGTCCCATTTAGAGGAAATAGATGATTAGTGTGTGAGTTTGTCAGGGTTTGAAATGATTAAACGGAGGAATGGAACACGCCATCATTATAGCATAGGTTGATGTAAACCTGTGTTATAGGTGTCAGTGTCTATGTGAGATGAATAAGAATTTTTCTGTGTACATTTCTTTACTGGCTGTCAGTAAACAGCCCCACCTGTATTCATGGTATATATTTACCTGTTTGGTCTGAGACTGTTAAAGCTGAGAGGTTTCTGAAACACACACATGACCAGCTAAAAAGAAAACAGTGTTAATAGTATGTAAGTTAGTTCTTGTGGGTTTCATTGTTGTGTAATAAGGAACTGTTCCCCCTGGATTCTCATAGCTACTGATATCTACATACAGTATAGAGGTGTTTTTTTCTGTCCTCCTTTTTTCAGATTTGTCCAGAAGAGCTCTGCACTCCTGAAGGACAGTTTTATGAGCAACCAGACACCTGCAAGTTACCTTTAAAAACAGGACACACTCTCTTTGTGAGACACATAATGATAATGAAAATATGTAGATCAATTACCGTAATGATTTAAATGTTATATTTCATTGTAATTTATGAAAGTAAGGTTTTCAGCCTGTGGGTGACAAAGAGATGAATCCAGCTCCTGCTGTGAGTTAATCCATGTATGATCCTGTAAATGTTCTGCTTCAGGACATGTGGACTAGATATGAGACAGGAGAGCAGCAGGTCCCTTGATGCCTGTCAACAGGATCCCTGGGAGAAGGGCCACAAATACGCCCCCTTTAGGTCTGATTATAGAGTTTCCTATCCCTGTTGTGTCCCTTTTAAATGATGGGTCAGTCTGGTACCTGTGCTGTTAGACTGCTGATAGGAGGGTGAAGGACTCTTCTGGACTTGGGATGCCACATCTCCAAACCAGGAGGGTAGAGATGCTGCCTGCTGGAGCAAACCACCAGGTGAGGAGGCATGTATTAGCATCTCCATAGTTATCCAGCATGTGGTTGTATCACTTGATGATAAAGTATTACACATTACTGGACTAGACATTATTTCTAGCAGTCTACATTCTCCCCTTGTAGAAACCATGGTGGTCTAACAGCTCAGTGCTATCTTCTCAACTGTTACTGACAGGTTCAAAGGTTCCAGTGACAACGAAAATACATAAAAAGAAAGAAAAACACAAAAAATACACAAAAAGATAAAAAATATAAATATTCACTTTCATTTGAAATAAGCTATATTGCATTAGAATCCATAGTCCACCTGTCAACAGTGGAGTTACAAAGTATAAAGTCTCTAAATAGCTACTGCCAATAGGAACATTAAATCTGTTTTACTGGAATCCTTTTCTCTGTTCATAGTGCCCTACACCAGGAATGCTGGAAAAATCCTGTTGGAGGATCAAGAACAGAACGAGGAAAAAGTTTACTGATGAGACTGTAACTCTGGAAGGCATGAGGCTGATCTGGTTAATTCATTTTATTTATTTAACCTTTATTTAACCAGATAAAAGACCCACTGAGCTCAAGACCTCTTTCACAGGGTGACCTGACCAAGAGAGGCAGCAGCAAACACCACAGTAATCAAAAAACAGACAGAAAACAATAACAACAAACATTAAAATAATTCAGATGGCCAGTGCTTTATATGATTTATTAATAGGACTGGCTGCACAGTGGGTCAGTGGTTAGTACTGTCGCCTCACAGCTAGAAGATCCCTGGTTCGTGTCCCGGCCTTCCTGGGATCTTTCTGCATGGAGTCTCCATGTTCTCCTGTACATGTGTGGGTTTTCTCCAGGTTCTCCAGCTTCCTCCCACAGTCCAGAAACATGCCGAGGTTCATTGGTGATTCTAAATTGTCTGTAGGTGTGAATGTGAGTGTGATTGTTTGTCTCTATGTGTAGCCCTGTGATAGACTGTTACCTGTCCAGGTGAACCTGTGATAGACTGTTACCTGTCCAGGTGAACCTGTGATAGACTGTTACCTGTCCAGGTGAACATGTGATAGACTGTTACCTGTCCAGGTGAACCTGTGATAGACTGTTACCTGTCCAGGTGAACCTGTGATAGACTGTTACCTGTCCAGGTGAACCTTTACCCTCACATTGATGGATGGATGGATGGATGATGGATGGATGGATGAATGGATGGATGGATGGATGATGGATGGATGATTGATGGACAGATGGATGGATGGATGGATGAGGGATGGATGATGGAACGATGATGGATGGATGATTGATGGACAGATGGATGGATGGATGGATGGATGGATGGATGATGGATGGATGGATGGATGATGGATGGATGGATGATGGATGGATTGATGAGGGATGGATGTTGGAACGATGATGGATGGATGATTGATGGACAGATGGATGGATGATGGATGATTGATGGATGGATGGATGGATGGACAGATGGATGGACGGATGGATGAATGATGGATGGATGATGCAATGATTATGGATGGATGATTGATGGACAGATGGATGGATGATGGATGATTGATGGATGGATGGATGGATGGATGGATGGATGGATGATGGATGATCAGGACTATGCAGAAGCCTTCAGTGTTCATATGGACATCTTGAAACTGAGAGGTATTGACAGCTGAACACCTGCCAGATTTCAGGTGGACATCTGATGGTCCTTCACCTCCTGACTGACTCCATCCAGTCTTCTCTGATCTCCTTCCAGCTTCATGCTGCTGCTGAGCTGAGTTCAGGTGGAATCAGGTCTTGGCAGGTGTTTGATTCCCGTCTACAGCGTGTGGAGGGGAGAAGCTGTTTGTTCTGCCTCAACTCTCAAAGGAACATCAACTACCCTCCTCCACACCCTGCACCCCCGCTGCTGCTGGCATCACCCAGGGTAACAGAGGCTCTGCTGCCCCCTGGGGTGGAGGTGGGGGGTGGTGGGGCTGTCACTCCTGTGTACATAGATACACTCAAACGGAATGGTTGGATGGAGGCTGAGACCCGGAGCCTGCCTGGGGAGATGGAGACGATGCCGGCGTCTCTGGAGGATCAATCACACCCTCACCTCCACGCTGCACAAAGACTTTCTGCTCGAACATCAGCAGCATTTTACAGCCTCCACAACCATATTAGCTTTATTTCCCTAACACGCAAAATATTCATTCCTCCATTTAATCTGGGTGTAACATAAATGCTTATTATGCCGCAGAATCACAACTAAATTAAAGAGAGCTAATTATGCTTAATAGGGAAAAAAGTCAGTTGTGTAATTGTAATTTTAGGTAGGGCCAAATTACAAATCACATGCTTCCTAAACTTGTTTTCCCTAAACACACACTTTGTCTCACACACACCCCAATCACACACACACACACACACTTTCCTTTTTCTCAATGGTTTAGCTGATGGAGAAGGGAGTGTGTGTGTGCAGCTTCTTCATACCAGTGGAGGGCAGAATTACATTTCATAAATTACAAGCCCCGAGTGTTGATTAGAATGCAGGAGGAGGTGAGGAACGGGGGAGGAACGGGGGAGGAGGGGGTGTAAATGCTTTTTATTGGAATCTGATGGACCTGGGTTTGTCTCTCTCTTCTTTAACATCTTTTGTTTCTAATGCTGGATGTTGGACGGAGCAGCAGAATAAGAAGCAGACAGAAGTATTTATTCAACGTTTCAATCATTTTGCAGTATTTCTGTTTGCAGCACGGACATTTCTGAGGAGGCTTCCCTTTGTGACAAACAAAAAACATAACAAAAAAAAATAAAATAAATGTAAAAACTGGCCTCAAGTGCAGCTTGTGGAGCTCTCAGTGGGTTAGCATCATAAAGATGGCTTTGTTTTTATTATCTATTTAACTCTCCATCCTCTGCATGACATTAATAAAGTAAAGAAATAAATAACAGTCTTGTGATGCAAACTGAAGCCATGTATTATTTGAATTTTTAATTTAATATACTGAGTCATAAGATGTTGGAAATAAAATACACAACAGCTGATTTAGAAACTGGAATCATTTCTGAACACAATCAAAGAACTGCATCTGAACACATCGTCAGTCATTCACTCAGAAAATAAAAATGTTTCCCCGACAAGAAGAAGAAAATCTCTTTGTTAATCATTTAGATTTTATTTAGCATTTATTTTGTGGCTGTTTGGGTTTTATTATTTTCTCTACATGGCCTTTAATAAGGTCTGATGAAGACAGAATGAATAGTTTTTAAAAATCTGGAACTGCTTCTGTGTGCAAGTTTTCCATGTTGCCGGATTTAAAACCACAAAATTCAAATTAAAAACACCTGTAATAATAATAATAATAATAATAATAATAATAATAATAATAATAATAATAATAATAATAATAATAATAATAATAATAATAATAATAATGAAATGTTCCTTGTGTCACTAACAGATTTTTTTATTTAAATCCATGAATCCTACGTCTGTTCATCTTCCAGTGGTGTAAAACACAGCGTGAGTGATGCAGAGCTTCCCATCCATACGTGAAGCAGGGAGTGTGTGTTCGTCTGTGTTTTAGCATCCAGAAAGAGACAGGCTCTGGAATACATCAGAAATAAGGTCATGCCTCGTGCAGGATGTGGTGTGTGTGCAGCCTCCTGGGTGAACGTGTGATTAGCCTAATCCCAGTAGTCACAGCTCTGCTCCCTGATGTGGATGGAAAGATTCAGATGGTGATACACCACCGCTGAGAGAAGCAATGTCAGAGTTACCGGAGAAAGAAAAGGAAAAAACGTCTCCACTCCCTCCTGTTCTCCAGCAGCGACGGCTACAGGAATGCTTTCATTCCACAATCTTTCAAATCAATTTAGGAGAAGGAAATGTAGCAGAGATTCATCAGGTTTTCTGCTTTATTTTTTAGTTTGTTTGATTCTTCAGAACAGCGAGTTGTGGTATGACAGAAAGGAAATATCTTGAACAGATTTTCTTCTTTTCAGTTCTTAATATCTTACTGCTTAACCCTCATGTTGTCCAGCGGGTTAAAATTGACCCGTTTTAAAGTTTGAAAATGTGGAAGTGAAATTTCTGATGTCCACATTTTCCACATTTTTGGGAAATCTTTGAACATTTTTTTGGTGGATAAAAGAAATGTTAAAAATGTTTCTTAGGAACATTCACAAAAAAATCAATGACTGATTTTTTGTGAATGTTTTTAAAGAAAATATCAGATGTTTTACTGATATATATGTAATCACTTTAGATAATTTTAGGATTTTTTGGAACCTTTTTTTATTCATTTTTTGAAAATATTTACAAGAATTTTCTTGCCAAATTTGGGCGATTTTTTAAAAATAAAACTTTTAAGGGAAACTTTTAAGGAATTACTGGAATTTTCTTCCTGAGGGTTTTGCAAATTTTTAGAAATGTGGGGATTTTTTTGCTGAATTTTAGGATTTTTTTCAGACAAGGAAACAAGATTTTTTGGTGCCGTGAATGAAGACAACAGGAGGGTTAAAATGTACATCTACCTGGTGAATAGACCAATAAACTGTGATCAGCATTAGAATTTCTAAATAAACCTTTGTAATGTCAGCTTTTAAACGCATCATTTCTTTCCTGTCAGGTGTAATTCTCCGGTCCAGAGGCCAGTCTGACCCACAACTCATTAACTGTCCAGGTAAACAGAGAGGCCCCAAAAAGAGAATTTGCTCTTAAATTGTCTCTTTGGCCACATCCTCTCAGTCTGTTTTACTTTAACATGAAGTCTTTTGGGTATTCCATCTGCATTGGAGACATCACCACCACCGCTCTCCTCTTTACTCCTGTTGGCCAATCTGGAAGGAATAACGGAGGAGCCCTGGGTTGCATGGTAATAAATAGAATATGCCAATCACATTAAGAGTGGCCTGTCAGTTTGGACAGTGGAGAGACTGATCTGCAGCTGGATAATAGGGACCGGCCAGACCTGGTTCTAGAGGTCATCAGGCTCACTGGAGGAGCTTCAGAAGGTCTGGATGAGGACCAGGAACAGGGCTGTGAATATTCAGCCTTCACTAAATCAGCTACTCTGTTTGCTGTCTGCTTTCAGGAGGAGGGAAGGAACATTTTACCTTTTATTTTAAAGACAAAACTAAAGTGTAAAAGTGGTGGAATCTGATTTCGTATTTGTGGTGTTTCAGACTCACAGTGTGGGATCTACCAGATAAACCAGACAAGATGATTTTAAAGGGAATTTTTAAAAAATAAATCTATTTTGCTTTGTTGAGTCATTTGAGTTTTACTACAAATGTGATTAAAGAGCACATATTTCCTTACATTCTTCACACATAAATCATGTTGTCTTTTTCAGACTTTAACAACACTTTTGCTTTTCTTCCTATTCAGTTTGTCATAAACAGACGTGGCAAAGGCCTGGACATTAGGAATACTGAGATCATAAATCCTCCAACAGAACTCAACCTACAAAAACACAAACAGACAAAAAGAAAAAAAATAGAGGTTCAGTAATTGAACTTTTCACTGAGGTTTTATATATATACACACACACACACACACACACACACACACACACACACACACACACACACACACACACACACATACACACTTCCATCATTAACCTCACCTAGACATCAGATTCACTATAAAACACCTTCATCTTTATAATACAGTCACATTCTGCTGCACCGAACCAGAAGCTTGTAAAAGAAAGAAGACATTAGTGGCTGATAAAACAACCTGTAAATATCAGGATCTGAAAAAAAGTTCAGAAAAAAGTTCAGAAAAACAGACAAAAAACATAAAATGAAGAAAAAGTGTTTTGATTTTCATTTTTTAATTTTTTTTTTCCTGAGAGCAGATCGCTCCACAAACTGGTTCTAAATACGATATGGAAGACAACAGGACAAAAACCAGTCAAACTGGAAAATAGCATCATACCCTTAAAGAATAAGGCTTTCCTTCCTCATCTTCAGGGAAAAATGACTGTTAGTGTAGACAGAAAGCTCTGCTAATAGCTCTGAACCAGGGAGGGACTGATCAGGTGTTGGAAGGTCTGAAACGAGCTTCCTCTCCTCTGCAGTAAAGACAGACTTTGATCTGTGCAGTAATCAGGTTAAGTAATCAGCGGGTTCAGAGAGATGAGCGATGCCTCGTCCATTTACTGCTCACCAGTCGACCCTTCCTTGGACATGGCAGCTCTGCAGATCAGAAGCTACCTTCTAATGAGACGAGAGCAGAATTAATGGAGAGAACATCAGCAGTGCCTTAGAAAGGCCTCTTAGCACCTGCCAGCCACTTTGTGTTCTTCTGTTATCTGTCAGAGCTGAATGGATGATGCCATCCAGGCTTATTCATATGAGTATGACAGCATATCTAAAGACAATGCCATCTGTCAAACAGTAATTGAAGAAGTGCTCTCCTCAAACACGCACAGAGTCCCTCCTAAATCCTTTGAACCGCTTCTTTATGAACCCGGCAGCCAAACAAACACTGATTTCTAGATTTTTATGACATCAGCAAAACTAAGTTAATCATTCAGAATAGAGCAGCTTTTCCATCGCCGGAGCTTCTGCTGAGGCGCTGATGGCACCGAGGAGATGATACATGGTTCATCTGGGCGGACGTGATCCTCGCCGCGGTCGTGTGATGACTAATCTCCAGGCTCCAACCGTGGGCTCATTAGAAATGCGTTAAGCTCACCGGTTTGGTTTCCTCCTTCAAAGGCAGGGAGGAGGCAGAGCTGTTGTTACTCGGAGGCACGTGGAAAACAGCCGGAGTGACAGATGAGCTGTGGAATGTGGATGGAAGGAGACAGGCAGCAAAATGGAAAGGGAGGATCTGTAGTCCAGCTATTTTAATGGAGAACAGAGAAATGATTCTTCAGACTGACACTTCAAGTTGGTTTGTTAATTTATCTGAGCTGCTCAGACAAGCAGACATGAATAGAAACGTTCATACAAAAGCCTCAGGAAGCAGCGACGCTCCTGCTGAAGGTTTAACACAAACCTGCAGCTGAACTAACATTTAAATCCAACTGAAATCAAACTGCACTCACTGATTTCTGCTGCAGCACAAGGCTAGTTTCTGTATATCACTGGATCAGATGTTCTAGGAGAATAATCCAAATCTACAAGAGAGAAATGTACGATCATTTATTGTGTCTGAGCGTTTAGCAGGAAGGACGTCAGCTGTCTGTGGAGACGGAGCTTCTCTCTGTGTTTCAGGCTGATCTGGATCCATCCCATCATAACCTGACCCACAACACACCAGAGTTTTATCTTAACCCTCATGTCATCCTGCGGGTCAAATTGACCCGTTTTAAAGTTTGAAAATGTGGGAAAAAATTATATTTTCACAGTGAAAACTTCCACATTCTTCCACAAGTTTTTGAACATTTTTTGTTGCAACAAAAGAAATGATTAAAAAAAAAGTTTCTTTATCCGGAAAAAAGTCAACCAAAATCCAGCGAAATTTGCTGGATTTTGGTTGACTTTGGTTGACTTTTTAGGAACACGTGAATCTCCTTCCATTCAGAAAACGCTCTGCAGGCCTTCAAGGAATCAGGCAGCTGTCAGCTTCAAACAAGTGAGAAGACAAGGCAGTGGGTAGTCTAGAAACAGGGCGGTGGTAGACTAGAAACAGGGCGGTGGGTAGACTAAAAACAGGGCGGGTGTAGACTAGAAACAGGGCGGTGGTAGACTAGAAACAGGGCGGTGGTAGACTAGAAACAGGGTGGTGGGTAGACTAAAAACAGGGCGGGTGTAGACTAGAAACAGGGCGGTGGTAGACTAGAAACAGGGCGGTGGTAGACTAGAAACAGGGCGGGTGTAGACTAGAAACAGGGCGGTGGTAGACTAGAAACAGGGCGGTGGTAGACTAAAAACAGGGCGGGTGTAGACTAGAAACAGGGCGGTGGTAGACTAGAAACAGGGCGGTGGTAGACTAGAAACAGGGCGGGTGTAGACTAGAAACAGGGCGGTGGTAGACTAGAAACAGGGCGGTGGTAGACTAGAAACAGGGCGGGTGTAGACTAGAAACAGGGCGGTGGTAGACTAGAAACAGGGCGGTGGTAGACTAGAAACAGGGCGGTGGTAGACTAGAAACAGGGCGGTGGTAGACTAGAAACAGGGCGGGTGTAGACTAGAAACAGGGCGGTGGTAGAATAGAAACAGGGTGGTGGGTAGACTAGAAACAGGGTGGTGGTAGACTAGAAACAGGGTGGTGGTAGACTAGAAACAGGGTGGTGGTAGAATAGAAACAGGGTGGTGGGTAGACTAGAAACAGGGTGGTGGTAGACTAGAAACAGGGTGGTGGTAGACTAGAAACAGGGTGGTGGTAGAATAGAAACAGGGTGGTGGGTAGAATAGAAACAGGGTGGTGGTAGAATAGAAACAGGGCGGTGGTAGATTAGAAACAGGGTGGTGGTAGAATAGAAACAGGGCGGTGGTAGAATAGAAACAGGGCGGTGGTAGATTAGAAACAGGGTGGTGGTAGAATAGAAACAGGGCGGTGGTAGATTAGAAACAGGGTGGTGGTAGAATAGAAACAGGGTGGTGGTAGAATTGAAACAGGGTTGTGGTAGAATAGAAACAGGGCAGTGGTAGACTAGAAACAGGGCGGTGGTAGAATAGAAACAGGGCGGTGGTAGATTAGAAACAGGGCAGTGGTAGACTAGAAACAGGGCGGTGGTAGATTAGAAACAGGGCAGTGGTAGACTAGAAACAGGGCGGTGGTAGAATTGAAACAGGGTTGTGGTAGAATAGAAACAGGGCAGTGGTAGACTAGAAACAGGGCGGTGGTAGAATAGAAACAGGGCGGTGGTAGATTAGAAACAGGGCGGTGTTCTGGCGAGCTTTCATCGACACCAGCGTGTTCAGCAGGGACGCTGCCTTTCAGACGTGACTCCTTGTGCTATCATAGCGCCTTCCAACGCCTCTTATCTGCTGCTGAGGAGGGAGAGCAGCTCTGGCTGGGGGAGGGATGCTGGGAGGAGGTGAAGGGGAGCAGAGAATGCCCCCAATGTGGCAAAACTTCATCTTTGTTAACGGAGGGGTAACTGGGACGCTCAGCCTGCCAGGTGATGTTTCTCCCCCAACTCCCCTTTACTCTCCCTGTCATTCTCTCAGCCTGGCACTGGCAGATCTGACACCTCACCTGCCTCACCCACCTCACCACCTCACCCACCTCACCCATCTCACCCGCCTCACCTGATTCCTCTCTGAGTCTCATCATTTCCTGTTTCCTGTACAGGTGCCCACGTCACCCTGGCTGCCCGCAGCATGGTGGAGGTGGAGGCAGGGCCACCAGGGGGGAGGCAGGGCCACCGGGGGGGAGGCAGGGCTACCGAGGGGTGGAGGCAGGACCACCAGGGGGAGGCAGCTGAAGCACAGAGAGGAAGCTGGCAAGAAGACGGCAGGCTGCCCTCCCCTCCCCTTCATCTCCTCCTCTTCCTCACCTCAGCTGCTCAGAGAAAGTAGAACTCCACATTCCTCCGTAACTTTCTCTAGTCTGATTTAAATCTGGCTGCAGATGTGAAATATAAGAGAATAATTAAGAAAATGTGTAAAAATAAAGCAGCTTTTTGAGAATTGGACTACAGTGAAAACACCCAGAACTTTATGTTCATTAAGTGTAAATTGATCAAACTGCTGTTTTAGATAAGAGCTGATTTTCATTAACATGAATTTATCATCGATTTGAAAATGTATAAATATGTCCAATAAAAAAAAAAATTTAAAAATACACAAATACAAAACAAAAGGTAGCAGCAGATGTCATCTGTTTGTGTGAACATTCATCATCCGGCTGGAGGAACTCTGTTATTTCAGTGGAATCATCACATTTATTTAAAGGTTCATGGACAGTTCAGCTCAAACATTCAAAAACACTAGACCATGTGCATGTGAGGGTTGTAGGGGTTGTAGGGGTTGTAGGGGTTGGGGGTGTTGGGGGTGTTGGGGGAGCACCCAGTTAAAACTACAGTAAACAGGGGCTGCTGAGAATAACGTCTGAACAACAGAATGTCAGCTCTGAAGTCACCAATTATTTGGGTGTCGAACGTTCACAGCCTGCTCCATATTTAACGTCGCACACACACACACACACACACACACACACACACACACACACACACACACACGCACGCACATGTGCACGCTTCACATCCCAGCAGCCTTTAATAATTTATCAAGTGAGGATTTCCTTAAAATAAATGACTTTGTTTGGGAGTGAACAATGTTTTCTCTGATCATATGTTAATAAAGAGAGGAATAAATAATGCAGAAAAAACAAAAACAAATGAAACAATAGGAAAATAAATAAAACAAATCAATAGAATGATTGTCATCTCATCACAAATTATAGTTTCACATTTATTAGTGTCTGAAATGATGGAAATTAGAACCTTAAAATGCCACCAGGTTGATTTTTCATATTAGAACGTGTAAACAAAAAAAATCTTAAAATAACAGAGGAAGCAAAACCCTCTGGCACACACACACACACACACACACACACACACACACACACACACACACACATTTGTGTCTGCAGCTGATTGATTTAATTAGTTGAACATACGTGTACATAATTAATGGAACATATTAACAGCTCTAAATAAATCTCTACACATCCACATTTATTTTTCAGCCGTTCTCTAATAAATCACACAATAACGGCGTATTTAAAAACTACAATATTTCTTCATTACTTGAAACCACTCCATTAAATCTCAGGATATTTACTCTGCATGGAATCCACATAGATTTTATAAATGTGGAACAGAAACATGAACCTGATCAGAGGGCATTCACCGAGCATTAGGAACACGTTTCAGTATTTTCTCCTGATATGAATGCATCACATGTACAGGTTTATTTGCCTCTTCATGGTGTCTGAAGGCTTCTTCCTTTAATCTGACCTGGTGTGTTGCTGAGCGTTAGATCCAGCTGGACCTCAGAACAACCTGAAGACTAGATTCCTTTCCTCACTTCTTCTCCTCTGCCTTCATTCTGACTCCCTAATCGACGGTATCTTCCCAAAGCGCTGTCGGAACGCACAGTTAGCTGGAAACGCAAAAAAACAAAACAAAACAAAAAAAACTATCAAACAACACTGATCTTTGTCTGAGGTGAAAAAAAATCCATAAATCAGTGGAATGAGGAGATCTGTCTGTCAGCCAGCAAAACACCAATGAGAGAAGGTGCACTTAGGAACTTAACCTCCTTTCCTGACTCTCCCCCACCTCACCCCAAATCAGAGGGAATTCAGCCGGGCATGTTTAGCGGGAGGATAAGCACCGTGGTTAAGGTTTTGCTGATTTTCATGTAATGACTGGCAGCCGTAACACCTGGCACTGTGAAATCTAGAAATTAGCACACTCCGGGGAAACAAATTGCTTTGTTGATGCAGAACGTTGTAGAGAGGGAAAAAACAAGCTCATTCCCACCGCAGACGGAGTTCCACGCATGTTTCACTTTTCACAACTTTGTGGTGGAACTGAAAGGAGACGGAGAACAGTTTATAGAACAGTTTATTCTGAGTTTAAAAGTTCTGGTGCTGACCAACAGATCGCTGCTTCACCTCTGGTTCTTTAAACGTTTTAATTCATTACTAACAACAGAGAGTAATAATTATAGTTATCCCCATCCAGCTTCAGTCAGTTTAACGTTAATAATAAGATTCATCGCTTTGGCCTCATTTTTTAGTAATTTAATGAAAAAGACACAAGTGAAAACCTTCATTTTTACATCAGATATTATGAGTTAAATAAAATAAAAATAAGTGACAGAGCCGTTGAAGAAACTCTTAATAATTTTAAAGGTTTTATGTAGTTTATTAAAGGATTAATGATTTATTTCTTTTTTTTTATTATTCATTGGATTTATTAAAAATATTAACAGCTCATTTTCAGACTTGAGGTTTTCTCTTGACAGACTCAAAAACTGATTCTGAATAACAGCATCATCACATTTTTAGAAATAATCAGATAATAAATACCAAAGGAAATAAAATCCTGTGTATCTATCATTTCTTTTTATTTCATACAAATTTTATTTCTCAGATGAAACCTCAGTTATGTTTATATGTAATACTAATTATTACAGCACAATTAAATACTATTTACTCAAGTATTACTTCACTAATTCATTGAGTATTTAACACTTTACAAATTAAGATTTTTCACACAAAACATGAAGAGATCATTAAATCCGATCTACGGTTAGATGTGTGGCACATGATAGCATCAGTAATACCACTTTATCCATCTTATGATAATAAAATTCAACACTATTTATCATTTAAATGTGTTTTGGTGACAATACTGATTAAATGATTCCACCATAGCTTTGGTTCTGATTCCCCTAAAATCAAAAATTAAAATCTCTCTGACACACATTCAGAAATATTAAAGCGTGTCTGAAATGTGTGTTCATGTATTTATTGGTGCAAAACTAAATGTGAGCGCGTCTTTGACCCTTTCCTTAATGATGTCTGAGAGCCGAGCCGCTTCCTCTCCTCCCAGAAGTCCGCTGCCTTCCAAGCCGAGCAGCGACGGCGGCACAGTTTAGCCGAGGATAGAGATCTCTCCCTCTCCGCTGAGGCGTCTTCTTATCCTGTCAATCAGCAGCCCGCCTCCACCCGGCTCTGAGCAGCTTGGCAAAGATGCAGGGTGATGATGAGAACTCGTCGCAGCCTAGCAGGGTTTCCTCCTCATCAAGCTCAGAACAAAGGGGGGCCTGGTCTGCTCGGCTGCTCTAAATACAGCCTGCAACGAGCCCCTGCCAACTGCTCAGCACCGCTTTTACAGGCAGAAATACAGGAGTGGATGCTGGAGCTGGTAGATCAGAGGGTGAAGGCGGGGTGGTGGACTTCAGCAGTCACAGGAAGGAGTTTAGTTGAGTTTAAACAGTGGATGGAGCGGTTTGAAGAGAGTTACAGTTCAGAGGATGCTGGTGGAGCCCTGATGCCTCTAACAGGGGAAGGAAGTACCAGAAACTTGCATCCAACTTGTAGGTCCAGGTTTTAAAGTGATGATACACGCTGACTATGGTGCTGGTGATTATAGACAGCAGGGAATATAGTGTATATCTACACTACTGTTTTATAAGTTCAGGGTCACTTAGACATGTCCTTATTTTTGAAAGAAAAGCAGTTTTTTTTCAGTGAAAATGAATGATAAATCCAGTGTAGACATTGTTAATGTGGTAAATGACTATTGTAGCTGGAAACAGTTGATTTTTAATGGAATATCTCCATAGGGGTACAGAGGAACATTTCCAGCAACCATCACTCCTGTGTTCTAATGCTACATTGTGTTAGCTAATGGTGTTGAAAGGCTCATCGATGATTAGAAAACCCTTGTGCATTTGTGTTAGCACATGGAGAAAAGTGGGAGTTTTCATGGAAAACAGGAAATTATCTGGGTGACCCCAAACTTCTGAACGGTAGAGTATTTATATGCTTTTTAAAGTGTTGAAATGGAGTCAAAACCCGTGTCTGCGATGGACGCTGTTGTCCCACAATGAAAATCACGATGCACAAAAGATATGGAGGAGCTGTCAAAACTGGAAAATAAAGACATAAGACTAGTCTGGAAGGTGGTGGGCGGCTCTAGTTCACCGTCTCTAACTCTGTCTACCTGCTCAGCAACAAACAGCAAACAGTGTGAAGAGGCTTTTAAACCAGCTGCTGCAGCTGCTAGAAACAAAGTTAGTGAGAACTACAACAAGAAGAAAAGCACTCAGAGAGCAGTCCTCCTCCAAAGCTGCTCAGTCCTCCTCCTTGTGTCATTTCTGACCTTCCCTGAAAATTTCATTCAAATCCGTTAGTTTTTAAGTAATGTTGCTGATAGACAGACAGACAGACAGACAGACAACACCGACCATCACATAACTGTGCCTCCTTGGTGGAGTAATAACATGATTGGCAACAAAACCAAAACAATCGGCTGAAAGAAGGTAAAAACTTTCACATTTCCAGTCCACAGTTAATATTGGATTAATAATGCAGCTTTTATTCTGAAGTGAAAATAAATATCTCCTTCAGTAACACACACACATACATACACACACACACACACACACACACACACACACATACTTCATTACATGGTCCAGGATGGAGCTACAGTCCATCATCTCATGTCCTCCATCCTGCTGCTAATGTAGGAGGACGTCACTAAACGGTCCGGTCCAGCTGAGGACATCCCAGCTGTTAAACTGTCACTAAACATTCCCATACACACACACACACACACACACACACACACACACACACACACACACACACACACACCGTTCCCTCCAGCTGCCTTCCCGTCCCGGCCTGTCTCTCTGGTCTCTCTGGCTCTGGGTGAAGCCACCCTGCCTGGGACAGACTTCACCTCTATGAATGTGTCTTCAGGGCAGCATGTCTCCTCTGTTTACATCCGTCCAACCAGCAGAGACACGGAGACAGATCAACTGGCGAGCGCTAAACGGACATCTCTGCTAATCTGGATCTCAGTGTGAGCGGAGGCACCGGGTAGCGTTCTGTCACATCATGGCGTTAGAGCGCTCGCTGCAGGGCTTCTTCCATCCACATCACAGTGATCTACATGAAATGCACATAAACAGGTCACTTGATGAAGCCACTTCTCTTTCCTCTGCTGTTCCTCCATAAGACAAGGTTTCAGAGCTTAATTAGATCACGTCTGAGACACGAGACACATCCAGGCGCTGACAAACACTTAACCCTGTCTTTCTGCTTTCCTTTTCCTGTTTTGGGGTGGAGATTCATTATTTTAATGATTTAAAAAACTGTTTTGAAGGCAGAAACAACATGAGCTTAATCTTTGATTCCAATGAAACACCCTTAGTGCATTGGAAGGTTTGCTGCTAGCATTTGGTGGCTAGTGACAGGATGATATGGACACGTTAACAGTACTGAGTCAGTTAGCTCACTTTATAACTTTTCTCTGATTGTACTACTACAGTACCAGAACACGGTACATACGTGTAACTGTGGGCCCAGTTGCTGCTGTTCAGCAAAGACCACATCACAGACAGGTAATGCATTCTTTAGTGAAACATACAGAGACCCAGGCAGCAGGATGGTTAGCTATGATTGGAACATTGGCAGATTATTATCATTTATAGAAGGTTTCATGAGGAAATCCCATCATTTACCATTTTTACTGTCCTGCTGAGCTTTGAGCTTTGGCTATTTTACAGTGGATTCAAATAATTATTCCACCAAGGAACACGGCGGAGGTATGTCAGTACTTGGAGGAGGACTGAGCAGTCATGGAGGAGGACTGAGCAGCCTTGGAGGAGGACTGAGCAGCCCTGGAGGATTATTATAATCTTATCCCTTTTAATGTTGCATATATACTGGATGCTGTTATTGTTTTTTTGGGGTCTCAAACCAGGGATTAATGAACAACCCAGGAGCCCCAAATCCCCGAACCAGAGTGGTCTGATTAACGAATGAAATGTTGGGAAAGAATCATAGGACATAAACCACCTCTAACAATAAGTATTAAGGTAAATTACAGCCAGTCAGATCGCTCTTTATGAAGACAGTACATCTGTAGATAGTCTGAAGGTTGAGGTTTGAGTATTTGTTTAAATTTTTTTGAAAATAAGTCTAAAAATCAGTAGCCAAGCTGTTCATCACAAAGGAAGACAACATTCAGCTGCTACTGGGTAGAAAAATGTCTTGTTATAAAGGAATAGAGTGGAATGGTGAAGCTGGCCAGTTAGATTTAGAGAGTAGAAGAGTAGGTCTGATTTATATCTGTTAGATTAAGACAGTAGAATAGTAGGTCTTATTTTTATCTGCTTGTTGGAGCTCTTTCAGGTTGCTGGCAGGCTGAAGGGTCTTGTGGGTGGCCCACTCACCCTGTGTCATCAGCACATACCCACTACCTCTACATACAGAAATTAGATTCTACCAAGTGCAACACACCCCATATAGACCATGACGGGGATGTGATGTAGAAGTAACAGGTGGCCTTGATATATGGAGCTAAAGAACTAGAGCTGGGACTTTAACACGCTCATTTGCATTAATTAATTACAGGAAAAATAATGCATTAAAAAATTAACACATTTAATCTCACCTTTCTCAGTTTCCTACTTTCTGTCCCACAGGTAACACTGATGAACACTCCAGCCCAGTAGGTGGTGCTAATGAACCTAAAGTCTCTTTTCCAGCCATGAAGAAGATCCACAGGACGCACTGAGTGATGTCAGAAAGTTTGGTAAACAGTGAAGGAAGACGAGACTCATTGAGCTCGTTGGGAGGAAAGTTTTCTTTTAAAAATCTTCCTGATGGCAGCTTGGATAAAAGCCTGGTTGTTTTCTGATCACCTCAATGTAAAACATGTTGCTGTTAGCACCAGAGCTAACGTTAGCTACCACAGTCCTGGAACCGGCTAACGGTGGAGCCATCCCATAATAGACCACTTTAGAAGACACTGAAAGTGCTTGAGTTTACAAAAAGTCTATAAATGTTGAATCTAATCGCTATAATGTCACTTTGAGTTTGCAGTAATCTGTGAATGTAGCAGAGATGAAAAATGCAGATAAATAGAAATGAAACATTTTAGTTGTTCACGTATATGAATATTCATCCATTCAGTCTCAACCGATATTTATTTGAACTGAAAAACTTTGATTATTGTGTAAAATATTGATATTTGACAAAAATGTGATTAGTTATGATTAATAAATAAAAGAACCTCTAATTAATTAGATTATTTTTTTAATTGCATCCCACCACTAAAATAAATAAAAAATACAACAATTGCAACAACTTCACCTGTGTACCTAAACATTTGAAATCTTTTTAAAGCAATATCAGTGCCACAAAATTCTGTATTAATATTTTTTACATATCTTTAGATAGTTCATGATGCCTCGATGGTCCACCAGATGTTCTCCAGGGCAGGAGTCAGGAGTTCAGGAGTTCAGGAGAGCAGGAATAAAGACGTCCTGTATGTCCAGTGGGCTCCTCTATTCATTCAGCAACAATGTAAAGGAGTACACCACACTGATAAACCATCCATCCATCATCAGGATCATGGGGGACTGGAGTCTGTCCCAGCTGACTGAGGGTGAAGGTTCACCTGTACAGGTAACAGTCTATCACAGGGTTACATATACAAACCATCACACTCACATTCACACCTACGGACAATTTAGAATCACCAATTAATCTCAGCATGTTTCTGGAATGTGGGAGGAAGCTGGAGAACCTGGAGAAAACCCACACATGTACAGGAGAACATGGAGACTCCATGCAGAAAGATCCCAGGAAGGCCGGGACACGAACCGGGGATCTTCTAGCTGTGAGGTGACAGAGCTAACCACTGATCCACTGTCATCATCGGCACCACTGCTGATGACGTCATCATCGGGACCACTACTGATTCATTGGGACCACTACTGATGACGTCATCAGGACTATTTTCTCTATAAGAGAAGGCGTGTTGCTGATTGGTGGGCTGCAGTCGGGTATCTGGTGTTTTCGCCTCAGATTAAAGCTCACAATCAATCAATATCTTCTCTGATAAACGGCATCAGTTTTCACTCTAATTTTCTTTCCAACATTCTCACAAATTTCCCACTTTATCAAAGTGTTCTAAGTTCAATGAACACAGCTGCTCCATTAATTCCTTTTTTATCTTTATATTTATCTAACTTGTTTTGTTTATTGGACATCTGGATGCAGCTGTACATTAAAAATAAAAATATAGATTCATGTGGATCATTGCTTTGAGAATCAATTAATTGTTTTGTCTAAAATGTCAGTATTATATTCCAGAGACTCATCTTTATATTTACTGCTTCGTCCAACTGACAAGAAAATACAAGAAATACAATTTACAATGACAAAAAAAGAAAAAAGTATTCTATGATGCTGCAAACAGATACTGTTTGGTCCTATTAGTAGAGAGGATTCAAACCATTAATCCGTTCTCAGAATAGTTCTATATTTATTTTCAGTGTGTTTGTTGCAGCACTTTTCTGTTCAGGTTTCCTGTCCTGCAGGGAGAATATATGGAGGTTGCAAAAGTTTTTATTCACGTCTGAATTTAGTTTTTAAAACCCTGTTTAAAAAAACAAAATAAAACAAACAAAAAAAACCATCTATGTCCAGGATGTACCTGAAGTCTGGACACAGAAAACCTCATGAACCATTCAGGTTAAATATGTTTTGTGGAAAGAAGGAAGAGTTGAAGTGGTTCTGAGTGGACGTGAAGGACGGACGTATCCAGAGATAGCAGATGAATTTAATCTGTCCACAAAGACATATTTAATCTGTGGAGGCAACAGAGTGATAGTTAAAGAGATTTCCTCTGTGTCCAGACACCCTGTACAACTAAAATAATATAAAATCTAAAGTGTAGCTCCAAGCCTGCATGGATCATCCTTCTCTTCTGTCCTGCAGTAAGTGGCTTCAGATGGATGTGGACTCAGAATGTTGCATAGCTAATGTAAATCTCCTTCTCACGTTTCAAAGTCATGCGTTCTCTTTGTCACCTGCCAATATGCCTCTCTGCTGCTAACAATAATGCTACTGTACTCCCCCGAACGTCGTCCGGGTGCAATCCTCTGCCACATTCTCTGGTGAAAAACTACCTCGGTGAGCGAAAGCGATTTCCACGATCGACATCAATCGGCCATCCATCCATCTCTGCTGCATCCTCCTTCCAGTCTGCAGCCCTCCCATCTCACTAAGGAAACCATTACTCTCAGCTCACGCTAACACAGCTCACGAGATGTACAATTAAAACCTGATTTCTGCTGGAGAAAATTAGATTTAATGAACGGCAGGCTGGGCAACAACAGATGGTTCGTCTTATTGGAAGCGCAAAGATAGACTGGGTGTTTGAACGCCTTCAGATCAAATGCCAGTGGTTATCAATTAGGAGTGGAGGGAAGCTCCTGACAACATGAAACGGAGCGGGGCCTCGCTGCCATGGCCCTCACCTTCACTGCTGGGAAGGAGATGTTCCAGGAACAAATGGAGCCTTTCCATATGCTGGTGTCAGAATCACTGCACAAGCCCAGATGTTGCATAATGTCAAATGAGAAGGTGTGCATTCATAAATAAAAGCTGAGTTTACATGCATCTAAAACACCATCCAGGTACGTCAGGGTGGAGCGTCCGTCATTCCCTCACAGTGGCTCTCTTATTTCAAATAAAACCCATAAGCTGAAGTTTCCCTTCATTTACTTGCTGTCCTAAATGTATTCTTAATCATTTAAAATGAACAAAATAAGAATAATTTAAAAATGCAAAATTTGGAGTACTTTAGGGAGCGGCCACTTCCGTGCCGTCATTCTGCTTCAAAGAAAAAAGATAAATGATGATGCCATTAAAAGTGAACTAATTAAGGAAGGCTTCTTTTAAGAACTCATTAACTGCAACCTCATTTACATAATGATGCATATTAATTAAGTTTTAATGAATCTGAATTTCCAGCAAGCCGCATTTCTTTGGCTGTGGAACAAATTGAACAAATTATTTAAAAGTGTTCCTGAATCTACTTTTCACACCAAAGGGGAGAGAGAATGCAATCATTTGTAGAGAATCATATTTTTCTCTCCCCAGCCTGTGCCCATCTGTTAATTATTTTTAAATGTAATCATTTACCCTTTTGTTTGCAAAACCACAGAGATTCCCTCATTCCAAACCAGATCGGGAGGTAAGGGACTGACGCTAAATATTTCACAGTGAGTAAAAGTCTGAAATGTGTGATTACGAGGCAGATGAAAGAGGTGTTTTGCTTGTTGTCTTGTGGGATGTGGAGCTCTCAGCACTTCAGTGACTGTCTGCAGAATGAGCAGCGAGGCTCCAGGCTTCTAGCTGGGCTCTGGATGTTTCCCTTCAGCTTCATGGTGGAGGGTTTCTCACTATCTGACCAGTACCGGCAGGTTTAATAATGTCGGAATGCTGGGGAAAGTAAGACAAGACCAGAGAGCTGACTGGAGGAGCTTCATGTTAGCTGTGATCAGAGCAGGTCCTCCATCCTAACCAACCTTCTGGAGCATCAGGAGAACACACAGTAACTGGATCACCTTTCCACAACACAATGGTCGAGACCACAGTACTTTTAATTCCAAAAACAGTAAATTAAAGGGAAAAACGTGTTTTTAGTCTACATTTTAAATCTACATCCACTCTTCATGGACTCGTTTGTCTCAGTTTAAGTTCCTGTCATGTTTTATTTTATTGTGTCAGACAATAAAATGATGGTTTTTCAATTTAAAACCAACAGGAATATTTTCCTCATCATCTAACCCAACTTTCAGTTCTTAGTCTGTCTTTAAAACAAGATCACTTCATTGTTGTGTCGTCTGTTTGAACCTGATTGTTGTTGTCACCTGTCATCCATTTCAACAGTTCAACATAATGTTAGAGCATTAAATTACACTTATTTAAAATGGAATAGTGCCACTATGTTACGTGTTTGCCAAGCAGTGAATGGTTGGAAAAATAAGAAAAGGCCTTTATTTGTTGACAGAATTACTGTTTATCATCACTTTCAACAGGACGTTTAGTAACTAATCAGTAGTATTCCCTGCTTTCTTTCAGACAGAGTAAACAGGTTGGTTTATTGTAGTGTTGGATTAAGGGTTGGAGAACTGGGGAAGTCTGATTCTGTGCAGATTACAAAGTCCTTTGAGGCAAATCTAGACCTACAAAAAATGCCTAAATGTACATCCTGATAACTGTCAGAGCCACAATAATAAACTGGTAATCTGAAAGTCCAATCACTGCATGATGTTATAAACACACATGGATAAATAAAAAAACACACTTTACATGTTGATACCAATTTAGAATTAACTCCAGGTCCTCAAAATCTACGCTTTCCTTTTGTTTTTCTTTTAGTGATTCAGATTAACATCACAGGAAACATTCTGGATCCAAACTAAGAGAAATACTGGATTCATTCTGATAGCGTGAAGCTAACAGCTGCTGCTATATTATTAATGTTCAAAAAACCAACAAGCCCAGCCTTGTTTTAGACACACACACACACACACACACACACACACACACACACACACACACACACATGCACACACCTGTTTGGAGGTGGGTTTGGGGACCGGTTGGAGCTCTGGAGACTGACGAGGACTCCGGGTCCTTCACAGATAGAAGCAGCCTGGAACCACAGGAGGACGCCTCAGCCAATAGCAGCGGAACACAAACAGGGCACTTCCTGCGCCGGCCGGCCCACAGGACGATTGGATAAGATGCCTCCGGGGGTTAGAAGCCCACCCACTCGCCTCCACCTCCTCCTCTGCTCCCCGGTGGTGGGCCGGGGTCCTCTGTAGGAAAGCAGGAGCCGGTGGATGGCGCTGGCCGGGTACTTCTGACAGCGAGTGCCTACCTCTGGGGAGGTCAGAAGTCTGCGATTCATACGAGACAAGCTGGCGATGCAGTGTAACCGAAAATGGAAAGCAGATGTTCGTTAATTAGGGGAAATGTGACTGACAAGACTTGAGCGTCGAGGTACACGAGCTCGCCCGCCATCCAGCAGCTGTTGTTACCCGATTTCATTGTCAGTCTCGTACACAAGTCACAGCTTCCCTGCAGAGCCGGGCCCAGCACCCACAATTATCAAAATAGAATTAAGCTTGATTGAATCGAGCAGATTTTCTCCTGAATATTTTTGCTGTTTTTGTCTGTGTGTATTCTGTGTGAATGAGCAGCGATACTCACACCACCTTCTGGATCTTTCCCTTCCTCCTCCCCCTTTCCGCTCTTTTTTCTGCTCTCCTGCCGTCTCAGCTGCTTGAAAGACAGACTTACAATGATTTACCAGAAACATCAGAAACAAAACAAACGGCTTCTCGTTCCAGGAAATCATACATTCCCCTGGATCGCTTTCCTGTCTGATAAAAAGTACATTTTCACTTCCCAGAAAATTGCTTGTATACAATTGTTGTGAATAGGAAAGCTCATCTGCATTTTATTGCGGTGTTTGTAGAAGACCCTTCTGAGGAGAATATCTCCTCCTTCCTGTAAACACGCTGAATGCTGCCCACTCTCACATCAGTCCACGGTCACCGCAATGAAACACACCTTGGAGAGGCTGAGAGTCCTCCAGATGATGCATGAAGTGGATTTAGAGCTCAGCATCTGGAGGAGGCGTCACACTTCTGAGACCTATTGACTGAAAAACACATCCTGTCCTCGAGTTGAGAGTCAGTCAGTAAAGGGTTCCTCTGATAGGTGTGTGGCCTCCATGTCCCCGTAAAACAATGTGTTTATAATAAGCTGGGGAATGAAACACACACACACACACACACACACACACACACACCTCTGGTCAGCAGTGTAATCCTGTGAATGTGATGAATGGCTACACATTAGGCCCATTCAAACAACAGATGTTAATTCACTTCACTTGTGAATTATCAGATCATTTGTGTCAGGCAGCACAATATGAATGACACAGATTATCTCAGATTTGGGGCCTCTGCTGGCAAACCCGCCATCCTCCAGCCTCTAGGTAGCACTCCTCAGAGCTCTGAGTGTGTGTGTGTGTGTGTGTGTGTGTGTGTGTGTGTGTGTGTGTGTGTGTGTGTGTGTGTGTGTGTGTGTGTGTGCACGTGTCAGAAGGTGTCATTATGTCTACATGTGTGAGAGATGATGTTTCTGCTGAAGGACACAGGAGCCCCGTCGGAGCTGGAGAGGAGATCTGCTGATGGGAAATAGAACCTTGTGCTGTTCAGGCAGAGAGCTCAGGTAAAGGAAGTCCCCTCTGGTGGCTGGAGGCCCTCTGTTCAGGTGAAGTAATTCTTCTCTGGTGGCTGGAGGACCTCCGTTCAGGTGAAGGAACTCCTCTCTGGTGGCTGGAGGACCTCCTCTCAGGCAGCAGTGATGAGAACATCTGCTGTGTCTCCAGACAGACAGCTTGGACTGAATAGATGTTACTTCCTGCTCTGTGTTTGACGTTGGACTGATCACATGGAGTTGTTTACATTCACCTCTGTTCATCTCTGGATATCAAAATAACATTTTCATTTTTTAAAAATAATCCCTTCTAGCCTTAAAGTGACTTCAGTGTAACTTTAAATTTCCAGCTGAACATCAGGGAGGCTGGAGGACTGAGAAGGTCAAGACCTAGAAGTGGAAAGTTATGATAACGCTACTCATCATAATATAAGGAAGTGGTGATCCACTGGTTCTCTGGTCCACTGGTCCACTGGTCCATGGTGCAGCTCTGATGGACAAACGGCATCATCATGGACGAGTCACCTGAAGAGAATGTTACCTTCTACCTCATCCCAAAGATACAAACCTGCAGCTATAAATGAACCAAACCACACTATCTCTGTGTTTCTATTCAGTGCAGATCTGATCCGTTTTGTGGAGATATCTGGAACATGGAAGGGTGGACCTCAGGCTTAGAAGAGCTGTGTGGAAATAAACATAAAGAATTTTAGACTAGAACATTGCTAAATGTAGAGAACAGTTAAAATGAATGCCATGTCCATCAACACGATCCAAAGACAGATACTTCAAGAAACCCTGGCTGGACAGAAAAGAAGGACAAGGCACAACTTAGGACTGGTGTCAGACTGTGGAGGAAGGAAGTGCTGATTGGACTGTACCACGACTAACAGACTTAAACATGATCTAGTCTTTAGTGAAACCCGACCTCACAGCTACTGGAATGAGAATTCACTGAGGACATCACATCTATCTCCAGCTACAGGCCACCTGGACCAGATGATGCTACCTAGACCTGCTGGTCTTAACGGCATTCTGCTGGTATGGATTCTAAAATCCATGATGATGGTAGTTTAAATCAGGGAGACCTTTAGCTGATCATTCACAGATAAACTGTTGGAATATAATCCTGTCTGTATAATCTGGATACCATCAGATTTGTAATAAACATTTATTTGGTAGTTTTTTTTTATTTAAAATGGGAAAACAGTACAACTATGGAAAATATACTGTAGAGTTTAAAGAACATGTGGATGAGGTGAGACAGCAACAACAGGATCTAGATCTGAGAACAAACCGGTGAATTCTGGATCTAAAGCAAAGGATATATACTATATATTTATAATTAAACAACATGATCGTGCTTGTGAATGTAAAGAAAAATAAAAATCTGAATTAGATTACCAAGAGAAACTTTTGACAGCATACAGCATGTATGCACTGTCCTACACTTCTACTTTTACATCTGACTCTTTGTCTGATTTATCACTTCCAGAATATTCCTTATTATTATTATTATTATTATTCATATGTTATTTCTTCCATCTAACTGTTACATCACACTCCAACTTGTGCTTGGGTCAAAGCTGATGTTGTTTACTCCACACAGAGCAGACTTTCCCAGGACTCGGAGTCGTGTAGCGCTCCGTTAAATCCTGTCTCCACAGCTGTAGTGAATGAAAGCCTGGCAGGAGTTATTTTTATTCTCTTTACTAAACCAAAGCGAAGGAAGAACAACCCCCTCCCGACTGCTACAACAAGCAGCGTCCCCGGAGGGCTACAACCGAGCCAGCAAAACAAAGAGGAATATTTCAAAAAAAAAAAAAAAAGAAACGCGCTGCGTTGAGAATAACTCAGGAATTTGAAAGCACGTCGGACTCCAAAGGTAAAGTGTTGCACTAGCAGCCGCCGAGGTGCTGTAATTAGGTCAGGTGAGAGGCAGGGAAAAAGTTTAACTTTGTGGACCCTTTTATTTTCTTTAGTCTTTTTCCTTGTGTCTTTCTGCCTCACCATCTGCTGGTACAGACAGCCAGTCCTTCCTGTCACCATGCAGGGTTAGGGTTAGCACTGCATCCAGCTACGAAACAATCTGTAGGCTTTTAAAAAACGTCATTTCTTCATGGAACTGTTTTACTCTACAAGGTTACTGGTAAAAACAGACACTGTTTTACAGACTGTGTCTCAGATGAACACTGGTGTTTCACATTGTTGGTCACCAAGAAGACAGGAGACTTTCTCTTTAAGCTATGGCTTCGTTTGTGTCAACATCAGTCCTGAGAATCAATGCTGGGATCATCCTCCGAACATAAGAGATACAAGGGTTTCTGCTGACAGTATATAATAACTGTTCATCTTTCTAGAAGATCTTACTGGAACAAAAGCTCATACGTTCCATGCCTTATGGCAGGAAAATCATTCAGTATTAAAACTGTTTAATCACTTTCTCTGCTATTAGTCCCTGTTTTCATGTTTCCATGTGGGCATGATGTGTTCTGGTTCTGCTAATCCTTCAGTAGGTCAGTGCTGTGTCAGCAAGTGTTCAGCAGACTGGAGGATCATCTAGTGATCTAGAAACTGAACTCATCCTACCAACCTCTCAGCTGATGGAAGGTAGAGGTCTGGGCATCATGGCTTCCTGCTGGCAGCTGTTTGGCCTCCACCATTTTACTACTAATTTACGGTTAAACCACATGCATGACACACGCATGCACTCAGCGCAGGTTATGTTGTTTGTGGGTACATCTGGATTAAATGTTGCCATGATTTCTGCCTCCAATTTTTAAAGATTTCATCCGTCGGAAATGATCCAACGACTGAGCAGCCTTGGTGGAGGACTGCGCTCTGAGTGCTTTTCTAGTTTTGCCTTGCCTTTACTTTATTGCTCTGATTTAAAATGTTTTGTCCTCTAAGTATAGAAAATTAAACTCCCCATTGCCTATGAGCACCATTTGTCCTAAATCCTGAGCTGTGGGGCAGAAATGCTGTTCAGACTGCCTCTACTGATGGAAAAAGACTTTCCAAGTGTCCGAAGATGCAGGGTATCCTTCTAGTTGCCCTTTGGGGCAAAGTGCAGCATCGGGCTTGTGCTCAGCCTCATTATCCAGATGTAATGGGATCAGACCACAGAGCAGCTGGACGTCATGCGACTCTCGGTCCACGCCTCGGCCGGCTGTAGCCCAGAGTGCTGTGTGAGGTGTCAGGCGGGTCATTTAAGAAGATGTGTCCTCAGTAGGAGAGCATCCAGGCGGTAGAGGGGTGTAGGCAGCTGGACACAACATGATGGTCATCATCACATGGCTGATAAAAGCCTGCTTGAACACTAATTGCCATGTCTTTACCTCCAGGCATCGCCCCCCTCGCCTCCTCCAGACAGGCCTTTCTGTAATGGGACTAATTGGGCCGGCCGGCACACAGGGACAGTGGCGGATCCTCTATGACAGTGTCCCCCACCCCCCCACTTCAATGTCCACAAAATATGCTAAGAAAATGCTGTGGTTTAATTAGCATTGAGCTCAGAGGGCTGAGGATGGTGTTTACAGACTGGACAGTGATGGTGTCATGTCAGACACTGATCCCAGCCTCCCAGTGGATGCTGATGTTATCTCTCCTGACCACGCTACAGCAGGACGCTCGCTGACCTTAATTGCAGTAATTTAGTGAGGTAGCCATACTGTAAGACTCGCTGGCCAGACCGCGGCCATCCGTCACCCTCATCTTCCATCCTCAAATCAAAACACTGCTCTCAGTAATCTGCCCAGGGCCAAGACAGGAGATCTGATGAACACGAACCGATAAATGCTTTCATTAAGTAATCAAAACAGACTGAACAGTCTGAGCATCCACACAGAGCCCAAAGATCTGGTCTAGTGACACAAACATGGAGACTTTAGAGCCTGAGGAAAGATGCATGAGTCCTGACAGGCACGACACCTTCAGCTTTAAGAGACTCATTGTCACAATCTAAAATATATCTGAAGTATTTTGGTCTAGAAGTTAAGGACAGTTACTCTAATGAATACTGGGATCTGGATTTAAGGAAGCTGTGTAGCTTTTCATTATCGGATGAAAACTACATGGCCTTAGAATAATAGGATATAACCCTATGATAGTCCCAGGAACAAAAACAATCAAACAAACAAAAAGGAAAATGTTGAATCCAGCATTTTTTAATCATGGCCTAATAATAGTCTGAGAGTCAAACTATGTTAGCCTGTCTGACACAACATCACAAATGCAACCCAGAGAATCAGAAACAGCATTTCCTCAGTCCTCCAGTTTAGACTGCTGATACTCGGTTTTTACTAGATTGTACATTAACTCCTCATATGTGCATTTTACAGTGTAGTAATCAGCTGTTTTTCAAGGAATTCACCCAAAACTTTAGTTGTTCCTCTGCAAACACGAAGCCACAGTAATCTGTTAATCTGTCAGCAAAATCACATAAAGATGATGCAGCCAGAATTTCATGAAGTTGACGGTGAGGTGGAGCGTTGACCAAAGAAGACCTCAGTCAGGGTTGGTGCATCTGCATGACTTCAGTAGAAACTGCAGTAGAAGGCACTGGTGTTGGCTGACAACCACTACTGGCACTGGTAGCCCTAATAGCATTTACTATTATAGCCAAATTCTGTGGTTCATCACCCACAACTAAATGAAATTCAGGAAATCAGTGAGCGTCAGAATTGTTGGTAGGTGTCCGTCTGAACTCTGGACAGAAAGAAAGAAAGAAAGAAAGAAAGAAAGAAAGAAAAGAATTGTCAGATTTGAATTTGGGCTGTTTCTACAGAGCAGCTTTTTATCCTGGTCTCTTGTTTGGAACACAGTAATAAAACTTAATAATGAGTTGAATTCAAAGACACGTTTTTCATTGTGCTCGTCTCCCAAATGCAGCGCCACCCTAACTGCAGCCAATCAGGCGAACAAACAAACAAGCCCTGCACGCAGACCAATAACAAGTCATCTATCCTCAATTTTCACTCTCCCTCTTTCGTGAGAATGCCTTTTTTCTTCTTTTTTCTTCTCCTCTGGGCAATCTTCCACTCCTCATATACATCTGTACAAATTGATTTCCTCTTTACAAGGGAAGATAATGACTGTGGCAACAGAAATACCTGTAAGTGAGGGATAATTACACTGTGAGACACCACCCGCTGCGTGCCTTTCTCCAAGTCCACAACAACATGAATTTTAAGCTTCAATGGCACTCAGCAGCTTCGCACCAATGAGGCCGAGATTTGATTAAAATTACAGTTCTTTTTGCTACTACTTCATCTATTAAGATAAGAATCTTGTTCAGGACATTTCTATATACATGCAGAAAGGGGCCGCTATGATTTAACATTTGTCCCCTGCTGTTAGACATGAAAGGAGCGTGGTGGGTCCACTCTCTGCTCGCTACCTGCACAACGCTCTAACAAAGCACACCAAGCACGAGTCGTTTCATGGCTGTGCAACACAAACGTGGTTTACTCCCACTTGTCCTACGCACAGAAAACATCGAGTTCACTAAACTGAAGTAAAGCAATGTTAATGCATGAGTGCAGCTTTTGTTGTGAAAATCCATTAGCGGCCTTTCACCAAAACCCTGCAGAAACGTTCCAACACTCCTCTGGATGTTCTGTCTGCGGACACGCAGCTGCTGACAAACGGCAGAAATAATTATCAGCATTGATGATAATCACCTGAGAAGAGCGTTGTCTTAATGCCGTGGAAAGACTCCAGCCGCCTTTTCTGGTTCGTATTATTGTGTTTAGTCACTGATTATTGCTGTCACTTATTAAGTTCAATTTGTTATTGTGCAAATGATGAAATGAATCAGTTCAAACAACATTTGAATTGGTGACAAAAGCCTCAACTCTTCCAGTGATTATCTCCTCTCATTAGTAACCATTTCTCAAATCAAAATCAAAAGCGCCCACTCGCTTCCACTTCTTTTCCCTTCCTGAAAGTCATCAAATGAGCAGCGAGAACGAGCCCCAAACTTCTAAAACGAGCCGCTTCAGTCGAGCGGAAGGAGGAGAAAAGAAAAAAGAAAAACACAGTCGGTGGAAACAAACGAGAAAGGACAAGTTTCTATATTCTGAAGTAAGAGCTAAAAGGTATGCAGATGTCTTCTCATCCCTCTCCTTCCCAGGTGACAGGTATGTCAGGCCCTGAAAGCCCTCGCAGTATAATTACACGCCAGCCTATCTCCCCCCAGCAAAGGAGGTGTTGCTGGAACAGGAGCGTCGTGCTATCAGATCCTTCAGCTGAAGGAGGGGAACCCAGGGGAATCGCATCTTTAACAAAGCCCATCTCCTTCGCCTTTAAATATCTCTAAGTGCACCCCACCCCGCCTCCACTCATCCCCACCCGTCCCTTTGAGCCGTTCTCTCTTTCTCCACCCAAACAGCTGAAGTTCTCTTGTTTTTTTCCTCTTTTTTTTTTCTCCGTGGTTTGGAGTCAAGCGAATGGCTCCAAACTCTAATGATGAACATCCTGCATGTCCCCAGAGTCCCGCTTTCTGTTTCTGAGTGACTGGCCTAATGTCTGCAGGCCTCTTTAATGGGAACTCAACAAACACGGAGGAGGAGGAGGAGGAGTGGTCCTGCTGAAGAACCCGGCGCTGATCAGAGGTCTGAGCAGACATCACTGCTTTCTGAGAACCGGAACGATGGAGAACATGACCATCACTGGGTTCCACATCACCAAGAAGCTAAACACACGCCCATATAAACTCCCTCAGAAAAACCGAGTCTTTATCTACATGACCACAGTAGTTTTAACTGAAATTGTTTGATATTTAAAGAACAGCAGCATTAAATATCCTTTATATCTTCATATAACAACATAAATATCAACAATTTGTTTTTTGTGTTAGAATTTAAAAAAGAAATAAATAAACATCTGTTTTTGCTTACACACACACACTATATATATATATATATATATATATATATATATATATATATATATATATATATATATATATATATATATATATATATATATATATATACACATAGGGGTGTGTGTGTGTGTGTGTGTGTGCTCATGTAATTGCCCTTCAGTAAACTACTGTAATGATTCTAAACACTTCCGGTGGTTCAGCGGGTCAGCGATGGAGCAGTAACCATCTGTGTGTTCTCCAGGGTCCTCAGCTGACATGATGTCCGTTTTGTCGTACTCCTAACTAGATCCTTGTGTCCACATGTGAACTGTCTGCTCTGTTTTATGGAGCGACTGTCCAAAGAAACCCACACCTTTATAATCTGTCACTGAAGGAGCCGCTGGCAGACTGGGAGGTCTTTGATTTGAAGCCACTGATGGTGCCTGAACACTCCTGGAAGTTCTCAGCACACCTCAGGAATAATGCTGTGGTCCAGCTGTAACTAGAAACTACATTCTTGTAAAAAGTCAGAAACCTCCATGAGAGCCCTGGTGGTTTATGTGTTGGACATGAGGTGCAGTGCTGCTGCTGTAGGACTCGGTGTGGATCCACTGTTTGCCTTCAAAGCCCTCGACTGTGGGATGTTGGCCTTGGCTTGGAGGGACAGACCTGGATGTCTAGTTGATGTGGTACTGGGGGGTTTGGGTGTTTGTAAGGTAGGGTGCTTGGAGTAGAAGTGATTATGTATTGCAGGTGTTGACAAAATGAAAAATGGGGCAGCAGTTGAGGGGCATAAATGAGTGGTCAAAAACAGACTGATAATTATGAGGGCTAATTAAATAGCAGACAACTCAGCTAGTGACGAAGCTAACGAGCGATCCTGTCAATAAAAAGCAGAGTAGTGAGCATACAGCACGATTTTAATACAGCCAAACTCCCAATAAAGTTGTTCTCATTTACATGTTGTTGTTTTTCTGTTGTTTTTGTTGTCATGAGATGAGTCTGCAGCTCTAAAATACTGGATTTACAACAACATCAGCGTACTCAGAGGTTAAAGACGCTGCTGTGCTGAGAATTCAGTAATACTTAAAATATAGTCACTCAGAGAGAAAGTTAGAAGTGACGATATGTCTTCCTCATTTCCAGTCTGTGCTCGGCAACGCTGTGGCTGAAAAACATTTACATCTGAGCTGCAGAAATGTGTTTCTCCTCTCTGCCACTCCCTGAACAGAATTAACAGAGTTAGCCCTCCTGTTGTCTTCATTTATAGGCACCAAAAAAATATTGTTTCCTTGTCTGAAAAAAAAATTGCAAAAAATTCCCCAAGTTTCTGAAAATTTACAAAACCTTCAGGAATAAAATTCCAATAATTCCTTAAAAGTTTCCCTTAAAAATTTTGTTTGTTTGTTTAAAAAAAAAAAAAAAACTAATTTGGCAAGAAAATTCTTGTAAGTATTTTCAAAAAATGAATAAAAATCTTCCAAAAAAATCCTAAAAATATCTAAAGTGATTACATATATATCAGTAAAGCTTCTAATATTTTCTTTAAGAACATTCACATAAAAATCAACCAAAATCCAGTGAATTTCGTTGGATTTTGGTAGATTTTTTTGTGAATATTAAGAAACATTTTTAACATTTGTTTTTTTCCACCAAAAATGTTAAAAGATTTCCCAAAAATGTTGAAAATGTGGACATCAGAAGTTTCACTGTGAATTTTATTTTTTTTCCCCATATTTTTAAACTTTAAAATGGGTCAATTTTGACCCGCAGGACAACACAAAGGTTAACAGAGGTGATGTAAAGGAGAACAGAGTTAACGGAGTAGATGTAGAGGAGAACAGAGGTGATGTAGACGAGATGTAGACGAGATGTAGAGGAAATGTAGAGGTGATGTAGCTGTGATGTAGACGAGATGTAGACGAGATGTAGAGGAGATGTAGACGAGATGTAGAGGAGATGTAGACGAGATGTAGACGAGATGTAGACGAGATGTAGAGGTGATGTAGATGAGATGTAGAGAAGATGTAGACGAGATGTAGAGGAGATGTAGACGAGATGTAGAGGTGATGTAGACGAGATGTAGAGAAGATGTAGACGAGATGTAGACGAGATGTAGACGAGATGTAGAGGTGATGTAGACGAGATGTAGAGAAGATGTAGACGAGATGTAGAGGTGTGTTTGTGTGCAGGAGAAGTCAGAACCTTCAGCTCTCCTCCATCACAGCTTCCATCAGGTCAGCAGATTTATCACCGACTTTTTTTCATCAGTGATCAGAACAAATCCCCACTCTGCTCTCAGTTATGAAGAGCACCTGATATTCAACAACATGGTGTAAAATTAAATAAAAATATGAAGGATCCACTGAAGGTGATCATTTCAGGTAACACATGCAAAAAATTAATTAACAAATTAGTGAATTACTTGATAAAGTCCACCTTCAATACCACATTTGTTATTCTAGTTTACATCAGTGAGAATGATGAATAAAACTTGTGAACAGAAAGTATGCAGGATCTGTGGAGCTGTGTTTATTACTGAGAATCTGTGTAGTTTTCACTGTAAACATGAGGCAGTGAGTTTATCCTGTGAATGTCCGGTGATGCAGACAGCAGAGATGTTTCTGAGTGATTAAAGTGTACAGGAGGGTTTCTTATGCTGACATTTCACTGAACTAAACTGTCTTTCAAGTAAAACAGAAGTCTACCTGGTTTCAGACGTGTTGCTGTTTCACATGTTTGTAACATCATTTAGAGGAATGACACAACCTCACACTTCCATAAGCAGCAAGATAAGAAAGATGAGCTGTGACAGGTTTGGGTCAGAATAGCCTGAGGCAGTCAGATAGAATCATTAAAATGACTTCCTGCTCTCATTTTAACTTCCTCTGATCAATTAACAGCATCTGTATACCTGAAAACAGCTCATTGTTCCTTTACGAAGTGAAGACACTAATCCTGAAGACTTCACTTCAGTTTGAGCTTCATGAGGACCACTTTGTTTTTTAAAGCGTGTTGCTGGTTCTGAAGCTGCTCCAGATAAACTGGTTCTGACTGGAAACTGATTTCTGCATGTTTCAAACTGGACTGACTGGAACAATCCATCCCATAAGAAACACTCACTGATCTTCATGTACTGAGAATGATTTAAAACATGTCTGCAGTTTTTGCTTTCATAACAATCAAACCAAAGTATGCAACACACTTTTTTTACAGTGTAATACATTATTTTCTTTACAATTCTCATATATTTTTAAAGTATTTATCATTTCTGACATTTATATTGTATATTTGTAAATAGATTGGTTGCACTGATTTTTATCATTTTAGCTGTTTTAATGAACTTTTTCTTATTCAAAAAACAAAAACAAAAACTCAGCTAACAGTAAACGTGTGTGTGTGAACAGTGGACTTCTGAGATACTTTAAAAAGTCTGGTTTACTGTTTTTTGCAAGCATGGAAGCACATTTCCCACAGACTGTGTGTCAGATTCAGAGTGGACATGAGGAAACATTTCATACAGCTTTAAGAAAACTGAACAAGGCAAGAACCAGCAAAAAAAAAAATAAAATAAATAAATCAGGAAATCTGTTGAGAATCCCAGACAACTAAAGCACTGTGGAGACTGGCACTCATGGTAATTCAAGCTACACATTTTTATTTAGATATATAAATGATATAAATAACATAAGGATCATTTTTATGTGTCATCAAAGAGTTAAACCGTACAATCTAACCGCTGCAAAGAAATCAAGCTCTAAAACCAGAAGGTGAGCTGGTTTGAAACACGTTTAGATCGACTGGTGACACAACAGGAGTCTGCGGGAGTTTAGGGTTGGACTACATCCTAAACTGAAGAGCTGGAATAACTCATTCCAGGATGTGGGATCTAGTGAACTGTGGAATAACATGATTTTAACAACCTTTAAGATATTTCAGGGGAAATTAAATGGAAAAGAAAATAATTTAATCACAGGATAATCATGAATAGAGGTTAAATGTAGAACAGAAAGCCATCTAATCCTGTATTTTCACCAGATATTAATGCATCCCTTTTATTTTGTTTACTAATCTTTCCGGGATCATCCTCAGAAATGCTGCTAGAAGCTGGAGTCGCTGTGAAGGTGTGCAGCACCAACCTAAGTAGGTCAAACTATCTGCAGGAACGCAACTCCACAAACTTTCCATCGTCAACGCCTTCACAGCGAGGGGGGTGGAGGAAAAAACAATTCACTTGTCACAAAGCTGACACCTCTCTGCTTTTCCAGAGGAGGAGGAGGAGGAGGAGGTGAGGGAGAAAGAAAGAAAGGAAAAAACTCCAAAGGAGCGTTTCATTGTTCTGAAGTTTCCCTCCTTTTACCTCGCCTATCGGTGCCGCTGAAATCAACACTTACCTGATCAGTGACAGCCGTGTGTGTGTGTGTGTGTGTGTGTGTGTGTGTGTGTGTGTGTGTGTGTGTTAATGCAGGGGGGTAATATCTGGTCCCAGGGGCAGCTGATGCTAAAATAGCTCCTTCCTCGCTGCTTTAGAGCAGGACGGGGTTTTTGTTAAAAGGTTCCTAATTTTTCCCGCCCCTCTAAAACCCTTAAAACAGGAGCAGGTTTTCTTCAGGGACCCCGTTAGACGCATGGGAGCTGATTTAACCTGCTGCTCTCAGTCTAAACGCTGGCTTTAACCCTCCTGTTGTCCTCATTTACAGGCACCAAAAAATACTGTTCCCTTGTCTGAAAAAAAAATCCCAAAATTCAGCAAAAAAATCCCCAACTTTCAGAAAATTTTCACAACCTTTAGGAATAAAATTCCAATAATTCCTTAAAAGTTTCCCTTAAAAGTTTTATTAAAAAAAAAAAAAAAAATTGGCAAGAAATTTCAAAACATGAGTAAAAATTTTCAAAAAAATATCCAAAGTGATTACATATATATCAGTAAAACGTCTAATGTTATCTTTAAGAACATCTAGAAAAAGTTATTGTTTTGTGAATGTTCTTAAAGAAAGATTTTTTTAACACTTCTTTTCTTCCATCAAAACATTTCCCAAAAATGATGAAAATATGGAAGTTCCCACTGTGAATATATATATATATTTTTTTTTTCGACATTTTTAAACTTTAAAACGGGTCTATCTGACCCGCAGGACAACAGGAGCGTTAAGAACACCTGGACAGGTAAACAGCTGAACTCCACACAGAACAACAACGCTGCTCTCTCTGAATTCTTCTAAATATAAAAAAGAGGCCGGTTCGTGTCTGTGGTTCAGGCTGGGAGAAATATCCGATATGTAAAAATGAGAAAATAAGGAAAGCCAACTGCTCCTCTTCAGAATTTCCTCACATCTCATAGCAGAGCGGTAACACGTGTACGAGGAAGGGAGAATCTCACGCCTGTAACAGAGTGTGAGATTCAGATGCAGGATTTAACCTGAGGACAGTTTTTTGCAGTCTTTGGGACTTCTCTGATGCTTTTCATGTTCCACAGACAGTATGGGAAGCTAGCAGATTGCAGCGTAGCTCAGGGGGAGAGTAATCACTACCACAGCAAATTCATCTGTTGTGCGATAACGGAGCATTTCAGAGAAGTTGTCCGACACCTCGCCTCTGAAACGTTCTCTCATACACCGATAACTGCAGCACTACGGCCATTTGTCTATTTGCTCAAAAACCTCTCCCTATATGTATGGAAATCTGACACAACGGAGAGAAAACATTGAATTGGAAACGGTGACCCAAAATGTGTTTTTTTCTGTTCTTCACAGAAACAAGGCTGGACTGCAGATGAGCTCTGTGGTCTTATAAAGAGGCTGCAGATGAAGCAAAACGACTTAGACCTCCTCTGGGTCAAACTGCTTTTAAAGCACAAACATCTAATGTTCTTCGTGAGAAGTGGAGGGAGTGGTAGACATGGTACAGGAACACATGCAGCGACATGCATAAAGGTGGTCCTTAGCTGAAAACAGAACTAATGTGTTTGGGCCGATTCTCTCATTCTCTTCAGTTTCCTGAAGGCATTTTCTTCTTCTGTGAAAGGCTGTTTGAGGGGATCTCCAAAAAGGTCTCCAGAAAGAGTTTTTAAATGAGATGTTAAAGGTCATCCAGAAATCCACAGCGAGTCCATTTGCCTTTGACTGAAAGATCTACGTGATTCAAACGAACCGTCATCCTGACAATCCCCGAGGCGAAGGTCGGTCATCAGAGAGACAAGACAGAATAAAAATCACAACTGGAGAGAATGGAGTGTAAACTCTGTAGAAAAGTTAGAAGTCTCTCCAAAGGCTTTCATGGTGCTGCACTTCTGAGCAGAGATGGATGTAGTTGGTGTGTTTTATTGTCTGGTTTTTAAAGCTACAGAAGCTGTCAGATGCAGTCAGCTGGACGGAGGATGGTTTTATCAGGTTTACTAGCAGTTAAAGTTTGTATCTGTAAATGAGTATTCCTAATGCTGCCTTTCTGTGGTTTACTGACATTCATAGGATTAAGCCTCCTGTTGTCGTCATTTACGGCACCAAAAAATATTGTTCCCTTGTCTGAAAAAAATCCAAAAATTCAGCAAAAAATTCCCCAAATTTCTGAAAATTTGCAAAACCTTCAGGAAGAAAATTCCAATAATTCCTTAAAAGTTTCCCTTAAAAGTTTTATTTTAAAAAAAATCCCCCAAACATTTAAGAACATTCGCAAAAAATCAACCAAAATCCAGCGAAATTTAAACTTTAAAACGGGTCAATTTGACCCACAGGACGACACGAGGGTTAAAGGGAGAATGTTGAAAGAAGTCAAACCAGGAACTCCTGGTTACATGGCAACCAATGCATCCACCGCTGGGAGAGCATGCCAATTTAATTCTAATGAAAACACATAAGACATGCAAATTCCTCCTCCAGCAGCTCTCACTTCTGTCTCCATCAGTGTTTCCAGAAAGACCGGAGCTGTCGCTTCCTCGCATCGCTCTGCATTCATTTCCATTCTGCTCTCTTTTGCTTTAAAATCCTTACAGTTGTGTCCTGTTTTGCATTTGGCCCCTATCTGCCCCCTCCACCCCCTCCAGGACGGGAGATGCTGCTGTCCATGAGCTTATTCAGAGAAATGCCCTTTTGTCTCTGCTGCTCCCCGTCACAGGAGGTCACGCAGGCTTACCCCCGCCGAATAAAGCCTCGGCCATTGTTAGAATTTGCATTGATGCATAGAGAGGGGAGATAGGGTGAGGCTGGGGGAGGTCGGTGTTCCATGAGGCAGGGTGGGAGGAGGTGAGGCAGGGTGTCTCTGAGTGGAAATGTCAGTCAACGGATGGACAGTGTATCCCCTCCACCCCACGCACACCCCCAGCAGCCTCCTCACCCACCCCAGGGGGAAGGAAGGCCTCCCCCTCCCAAGGTCAGTGTCAAGGACAGAGTGGGCCAATTAGAATGCAGATCAGAGGTGTGATGTCGTTTAAGGGTATTGCTCTGATGCAATCACATTAGTTAGAGACTCCCCCGTTTGACCTCAATCATAGCTGGAGGAAGAGATGGAGGAGAGGAGGGAGAGAGGAAGAAGAGATGGAGGAGAGGAGGAAGAGAAGGAGGAGAGGAGGAAGAGAGGAGGAAGAGAAGGAGGAGAGGAGGAAGAGAAGGAGGAGAGGAGGAAGAGAGGAAGAGATGGAGGAGAGGAAGAAGAGATGGAGGAGAGGAGTAAGAGATGGAAGAAGAGATGGAGGAGAGGAAGGCAAACATCTGTGACATGGAGGACCTGACAGGATGGAGGCTTTAGTAGGAACACTTTACATGTTGATGCTGGTTTACAAGAGCCATTAAAGAAAAAAAGAAAAATATTTTGAGCTGGTAAATTCAAATTTGGAAGGATCTCAAAATAATTATGTTTTCTTGGAATAATTCAGTGTTTTGTGAAACACCTTTTTTTTCAGTGAAACAGGAAAATAATCATCATCTGTGTGTTAATGAGTAAAATCAGAACCCAGGATGAGGAAAACAAATCATCTAGCATGTCTCTGAAGATCAGAAATACATCAGTTGAAATCTAAACACTCAGTGTGACATGGAATGATCTGGGATCAGATATCTGGATGTTCAGAGCAGGGATCAGAGGATCATTAGTTTAACCCTCATGTTGTCCTGTGGGTCAAATTGACCCGTTTTAAAGTTTGAAAATGTGGGAAAAAATATATATTTTCACAGTGAAAATGTCCACATTTTCAACATTTTTGGGAAATGTTTTTGGTGGGAAAAAAAGAAATGTTAAAAAAAGTTGGATTTTGGTTGACTTTTTTCTGAATGTTCTTAAAGAAAACAGAAGTTTTACTGATATATATGTAATCACTGGATATTTTTAGGATTTTTTTGGAAAGATTTTTACTCATTTTTTGAATTTTCTTGCCATTTAAAAAAAAAAAATAAAACTTGTAAGGGAAACTTCTAAGGAATTATTGGAATTTTCTTCTTGAAGGTTTTGAAAATTTTGAGAAATTTGGGGAATTTTTTGGCTGAATTTTTGGATTTTTTTCAGACAAGGGAACAATATTTTTTGGTGCCTGTAAATGAAGACAACAGGAGGGTTAAAGAAAAGTAATTACCTCTAATGAAGTGGACTGTTTGTTTTCCTCATACACTAATCTAAGTTTTAAAAGTGAACTAAATGAAGTATCAGATTGTGTTTTAATATTCATCATTAATAACAAACATCACACTACTTTAAGCTCAGTGTTTGAATCTTTCTTGCTAACATTTACCTCTTCTTTTCCCCTCTGAACATTTTGATTGTGGTCCTTCTTTTCTTTCCAGTACCACAGCTGGTTTTATTCAGCACACAGTCAGGACAAACTAGTCCATCTGCTTTGGTCCTACTATACACTGGGACATGCTTGTGTTTCCTCCCTGTACAGTTTTTGTCACATAAAGACCTCATCAGTTCTTCCTCTGAGTTCAGTTCCAGCCGGTAGAACACGTGTTCTGACCCATGTTATCTTCCTTTAATGCACAGACATGACGCTGGTTTCAATGCACTCATCAATCAGAAAATAGGTATTTTTTTCCCCCACAAAGTGAAGCCATGCCTTCAAACACTGAGCCCATTTTAAAAGTGGTCACCAGATTTGGTTTTGGATGGGTTGTGTGTTTCTGGACTGGACAGCTGATGGTCAGAAAAGCCGACACCAGCTGCAGCCTGGGAGGGAAGAAAGTAATTTACCCCTGCACCAACAACCCTCTCTCTGGCTTTTTGAGAAATCTATGTCTGGGTTGTAAATTTCTTCCAATTCTTCCTTTTCACTCCTTCTATCTTTCTCCCCCTTGTCTGAATTAATGAGACGGGGTTTGATCAGGGCAGCCAAGTGTTCAGTGGGAAATCTCACAGCCCGCCTTGTGTCCCGTAATAGAATTTGCATCTAATGCATACATAAATCAAACATCTTTCTGGACATTTTCATATGCATAATGTCATTTCATCCTGTTTCTTTCCGAGTGGGGAGCTGTGCTGGTGGTGGGGGATGGGGTTATATGTAGGTGGCAGTAGGGGGGTTGTTGGTGCACAGAGGTTATTTTGTTTTTATGTTTTTTTTCTTCTCTCTTTTTGTTCCAGTTTCTCACTTTTTTGACTTTCTCTTAATGCTTTCAATTTATTTTGCTGACTGCGTAGCCGCGGTGTGGAGCCATGCATCGCAGATCTTTGGGGTTTTGGTTGTCAGATACTTTTATTGAGAGATAAAAAAGAGACAATACATGTGGATGTGTGTGTGTGTGTGCACACACACCTCCATCTGTGTTTGTAAGTGTGTGTGTCTGAGGCATGTTGATGGGTGTTCAGAAGCAGTAGTGGAGGCTGCTTCATCACATCTCTACCTTATTCTTGGGGGCTTTGTTATGTAAATTCAGGAGAAAAACTAGCAGATTCAAAGTGCTTTCTCTTCACAAGGAGGTAGGAAATAAAAAAGAAGCAAGTGACAAGGTGTCTTGATTGTCCTTAGTGCCTTGCTACTCCCACACTAACAAGGCTTGATATTGTAGAAATTCCATTTGCAGCCGTCTTCATTTGCATGTCTCGGACAGAGCTTATGTGCACTATTAACTTCCCTGCTTCCATCGGCCGGGAGAGAAAAACATCTGAATGTATGACAATTAAATTTACTGGGACAAACGTGTGTACCGAGCTGTGTACAGTCGACTTCCTGAGTCGTTGTAATGACAACATACACACAAAAACTGGGCCTTGAAGGTGCACATGTGATTCAGGTTAATGTGTAATTACACCAGCACATAAATATCACCAGTTACACAAGTCCAAATACTACAACTACTGCTCTGTACTAATGTTTTAAACTACCTAGACTGATAAAAAAGTATGAATATAAATGGGCTCACTCCTCACCTTAGCACATAAAGGACAGCTAAAGGTTTCTGCTGACATGTTCCTTCATTACCATAAAAACACACAGTAGTTCATCTGGACTCAACACACATTCAATATCCTGATGCACATACTGGAGGTACACCTTTAGTGAGCTGAGCAGGTAGAGTCTCTAGGTGGAGTCTACAGGCGGAGTCTACAGGCGGAGTCTACAGGTGGAGTCTCCAGGTAGGCTGGATGCCCCATTCAGTTAAAGCAGGGGTTCTCAGTTTTTTTCTGTCAGCCCCCCCCCCCCAGATATTTCAAGCACTTTTTGTTTTGCATTTTGATGTGGGCTTATAGTGCATGGAAATCTAAAATGTCAATATACAATAATTAGAATATTTTATTACTTGTTAACACAAATAGCTAATCAACCAATCACATTCTTCGTGTAGATGTGGTCAAGAGAATTCACTGAAGTTCAAACTGAGCATCAGAATGGAGAAGAACGGGGTTTTTAGTGGCTTTGAACGTGGCATGGTTGTTAGTTTGAGTCTATCACAAACTAATCTACTGGGATTTTCACCACAATCATCCCTAGGGTTTACAGAGAATGGTCTGAAAAAGAGAAAATATCCAGTTAGTGGCAGTTTTGTTTATTTATTTAACCTTTATTTAACCAGGTAAGTTAGTTAGGAACTGATTCTCATTTAGATGAAAATGCCTTGTTGATGTGAAGGTGATGATAGAAAGGTGACAGGAACTCAAATAACCACTGGTTCAAACCAAGGAATGCAGAATACATCTCTGAAGGACAACACATCCATCCTTGAAGAAGATGTTCTACAGCAGCAGAAGACCACACCAGGTTCCTGTCAGCTAAGAACAAGAAACTGAGGCTACAATTCACACAGACTCACCATAACTGGACAATAGAAGATTGGAAAAACATTGCTGGTCTGATGAGTCTCCATTTCAGCTGCAACATTCAGATGGTCAGAGTTTGGTGTAAACAACATAAAGCATGGATCCATCCTGCCTGGTATCAGCGGTTCAGGCTGCTGGTGGTTTAATGGTGTGGAGGATATCTTCTTGATACCAACTGATCATGGTTTAAACTCCACAGCCTACCTGAGTATTGTTGCTAACCATGTCCATCCCATAATGACCACAGTGGACCATCTTCTGATGCTACTTCCAGCAGAATAATGCTCCATGTCACAAAGCTTAAATCATCTCAGACTGGTTTCTTGAACATGACAATGAGTTCTCTGTGTTACAGGGGGAGCTGGAGAACCCAGGCACAGACACAGAGAGACTGGCAGAAATGTGAATAAAGGAAAGACTTTATTTATGCCAGAAAACTAAAACAATACATAAAAGGAGAACTGAACTGGGAGGAAACAAAACTAAACCAAACCACTACTAACAAACACTATGAATTCAAAAACAGAAGATCACTAAACTAAAACTAAGCTAAAGAGGGGTACTTACAAGATGGGGGGAACTGACAACAGAAGGGGTAGGGAAGCAGGCTCAGGAAATCTGGGGCGAACGGACATGAGACTGGAGCTACTGGCTGGAGACAAAAACAGAGCTAGCGAGAATCCAAAAGAAGAACTTATTCTAAGTGAGGGAAATCCAGTAGAGGGGAAGACAGAGTGCAAAGGCAGAGAGCATGTGGGTCGATGATCCGACGGGGAGTGAATGACAGGACAGAACTTAAATAGGTGGAGGTGAGGTGGAGAACAGGTGAATGGACTAATTACTGCAGGTGACACTCATTGCAGTAATCAGCTGATGGCAGAATGCAGGCAGGTGAAACAGGGAGAGCAGGAGGGCGAGAGACAGGGAGAGAGAGAGACATGAGGAAGAGGTGACAGACAGACAGAGGGAGCCAGAG
Source organism: Amphiprion ocellaris (assembly GCF_022539595.1). NCBI lineage: Eukaryota > Metazoa > Chordata > Actinopteri > Pomacentridae > Amphiprion > Amphiprion ocellaris. The sequence goes on from NC_072785.1 coordinate 22,859,243, forward strand.
AGAGACAGGACAAAGCAGAAACAAGTCAGGACTCAAGGAAGAAAGGAGGAAAAAGAGGAAGAAGGGAAAGAAGGGCAGGGAATAGAGCAGGATCATAACCTCCAACGGCCTCCACAGTCACCAGATCTCCATCCAGTAGAACCTTTGGGACATGGTGGAACTGGAGACTGGCATCACGGATGTTCAGAATCTGAACATCTGCAGCACCTGTGTGATGCTATCATGTCAATATGGACCAAAACCTCTGAGGAACCTTTCCAACACCTTGTTGAAGGTATGGCATGAAGGATTAAGGCAGTTCTGAAGGCAAAAGGGTGTCCAACCTTTAACTCTAATCTTTATCCCATGAGCCAAAGCTTGCTCCATTTGATGAATAGACTAAATAAGTACTTAGAGAGGCCAGGAGACTGGTGTGAGATAAAAGATAAATAATTATTACAGGCTTGAAGTGATGCTATATTGGAGATTTGACACTGACACACTTGCCTCATGCTATTTCATCGATTCCATCTGTAGACTCATGAAAGATCAAAAAACAAATGTAAAATAAATAACGACTGCTCCGTTTCTGTTTCCTCCAAAGTGCAACTAAAACCACAGGTTTTGAAACCTTATGTTTAACTTTTAGTTAATGTTCTCTAATTAAAAGTTCTCAAACACACCAGCTGTGTCCTAATCCTTCATAGGGTGGAACCTTTGCATCCTGTGAACTACAGCTTCTTAGAAGTACATAAAGCTGCATCTGAGAGTTTTATTAAATGAGATGTTAGTCTAACCTACGACACACTTCCTCCCAGCAACCCGGACTGCCGAAGTTTAACCTGAGAATAAGGATAGGATGGCGTTGAAATTCTTTGATTGAAATGGATCCTGAAATTCTGATTTAGTTTCTAATTTTTTATATACTTGAAGAACTTGAGGTGCTTGTACTGTATGGCTGTGCTGGACTAAACAGACTGAAAAACAAGAAAGGTTCACAGCTTGTTTGATCTCGTTAACACTAATTAGTCGGATTTGCAGGAGGAGCATTTGGAGGAGTCTTCATGTCTTTGTTGCAGCGCTGTGACGCATTCAGCCCTTAGATTCACCATCACTATTCTGATGTCAGCAGACCTGGTCCTGGCTGGGTTGGAGCTGCACCTGCTGAAGTCTCACACCTCTAAGCTCAGCATCATAATGAGAATATGTCAATGTTACATTTTTAAAGCACATTTTCTAATGTGTTCCTTCTCGTTTCTGTGTCTGAGTGCTGATTATTTTTCTGTTTTGTGGCTGTATATCATATCTGACACCTTATCTCAGTTGTTCTGCAGCAGGCTGAAGGTTTTCCAGAGCCCACACTGGCAGTCTGATGAGGCTGAAGTTCTGTGATGTGTTAAAGCCAGCCGGGATGCCAGAGCTGCAGCAGTCAGTGGTGGTTGTGCGTCGCATGCTGCAGGATCTCCGTGCTGCAGGATCTCCGTGCTGACCTCAACGGCCTGCGTTCCTGCTCTAATGTAATGTGACGAGGATGTGTCCACTCTCATAAAGAAGAGAAAGAGCTGGCAGCATCGTCTGTGTGTTTACACTGGGATTAGTTGTCGCCTTCGTTCCCTTTGATATTAATTAAAATGTAATGTATTTTCATTCATTTTGCTCATCTGAGAGGCTGCCACACAAATCATCAGGCAGTAAACAGTCCTGGGCTCAGAGAGACGGTGTTAGAGGAGACAGGGAAAGGACCCAGATACAGCTTTTAAATCCTATTCTCACACTTTAGATAGCTGCACATACAATATATGTACATATTGTGTTATAAAGATGTTACACACACATATACTCAGCAGATTTCATCATATTGTGACAAAGACACATACATTTTAGGCATCAACAACCATGCCACGTACAAAGTCACTTAAATCTCCGTCCTTCTCCATTCTGATGCTGAGTTTGAGTCAAACCTATACATGGACAAACTTCGATTATCAGTATTTGTGATGTAACCAGTTGTGTTGATCAAATGTTCTTGGTGGACTTCTTGAGAATGACTCCAACTGACTACAGCTGCTGACTTCTCTGAGCCAATTTAAATAGAGCCCATTAAATCCACTCATTAGACTCTGGAACAAACACTACAGAAGACCTATAATAAATCTAAGAAGGATGATTGTTTTTGTGACAAAGATCCATGTGTTTGAATCACTGCATCATGGAAAACTGAAAGCTATTGTCCAACAGGTGGAGTGGATCTGTAGGATCCTGGGTAATGCAGGCTAGAGACGTCATTGATCAGACTTATTCTGGTGAATCCCATAAATACTGATGCAGTTGATTTAAACCCTTAGGACAGCGGTCTGGGCAGTGTGGAGGCTTGGCTAACTGGATCTTTGTCATGTTCCTGAGCAGGTTTTGGTGTGTTTGGTTTCTAACAATGTCTGGATGGTGGCATGTGTCAGTAAGAGCTGCACAGGTGTTAAATCCAAAGAAAAATACATGATAAGGTAATAAAGTCACTTTACCAGTCATATGTGATGTGATGCAGGTGTGTTTGTTCCTCATGAGCTCTGCTTCTGAGACCGTCCAGGACTACAAACCTGTTCAGACCTGTTTACTGACCTGGATGCTGCTGGGAGTTCTCCACTGACTTCCATTCATATCAAACTGTAGTCTGCACACTGAAGAATACCAGTCAGATCAAATAAGAGCTTCAGGGCTCATTAGAACCGCAGTATACTCATTGGTTAATTAGCCTCTTAGCTTGTTAGCATGCGGATAGCATGCAGTACATTTATACTGGGCGGTGTGGGACACACTTAGTGGTCTTGTTCTATGTTTCTACCATCTCATAAAGCTCTCTGCAGCATGTTTAGTGTAAAGTACCGTATAAATACATTAAATAAGCAGACAGATTATTTTAATGCCTCCTGACTTTTTTCTAGCTCACATGCTCCAAGTGTTTATAAAAATGCTGAATCTGGATCAGAGTTATGAAGGACTAGCCAGGCATTTGCACATTGTCTAAACAGTTAGATGGAATCCCCTTAAAAACACAGACCAGTCTGTGGGACTTTCCATTTAATTGGCTCATTCCAGGCTCTCCTTTCTCCCACATTGGGCAGTTGTCATCTGAGAACGTTGTTATTCATGCGATGAGAATCCTTTACACCCTCCATTTGACATTTGGAGGGTTTTGAACAGAATTCAGTGACCATGAATAGATTTTAGATCAACTTGAACTTCACATCACAGCGGAAAACAAAGACGCAAGATCGCACAAACAAAAGCCAGTCGACTGCCCGATTGTGGATCAGACACAGACGAGGAAGCAGTAAGTGGCCGTGAATCCGACTAGTTCATTTCCACGGCTGTTCTCCACACCGTATTTAGAAACTTCCAACAGTTGGATGAGTCCTTGCCAACCGTACCATATCTATCTATTTTTTTTAGTAACAACCACCTCCACGACTGCCATCAGGTTCTAACAGCACCCAGCAGTTCCACCATGTACCAGTCTTCTCGTCATCTCCTGCCAGAGCCATATGTGAGCCTGACAACTTCACTGGCGAAGGTTGGCTTCCAACTACGTCTCTCAAGATGTTTTTGTCTTCGCCATGGCGGTGTGGATGCAGTGAGATGGAACCTGAGGCGGAGCAGCTGTAAAGGCAGGTGTTGGCCAACATGGAGGAGGCTGCCTCTGACTGGACATGCCATGCTTCTCCTCAGTCAGCTGCTGGGGAACATCTGGGCTCGCTGGTTGATGCTCTGCGATGACTTGAGTAGTCTGTACCGGACCGCTGTGACGTGTTGGACGGCTGTGTGATGACAAAGAGGCATCTGTGAAATTGTGAGAGCAACAAGCCCCGTTAATGTTCATACACGGGTTCAACCGACACCGAGTTTTTCAGGTTGACACCGAGAGTTTTGCTCTACAGCTGCTCTGAACTGTTTTATAATAATGATGTTTGAATTAACTGCACATTTTTTTAATGAAAAGGAACCTCATTTTTTTTGGTCCAACGTATCAATACTGAATAGACATTTACTGATGACACATTTTAGTAAGAATGGACTCATTATCTGTTTTCCAAGTTCAGGTTTTCCACCAGATTTCACACCATGGTCAGTATTTCATGCACTAAAACATGCACCATACGGAAACAGAAACACAAACAGTGAATCTGCACGAGGACAACATGGTGTTTGTGATAAATGTCTGTCAGATCTATTATGTATGTATTAGGTTGTAGTATATCCTGTGATGATGGATATGATGAATGCATATATTCAGCTGCTTTATATCCCATCAGACAGTAATGAGGTGAGTTATTTACAGATACTCGCTGGTTTCCATTGATACGTTGCTTTCCTGGCATTAGACAAACAGCCTGCTGGAGATAGAAGATAAAGCTTCTCTGTTAATTGCTTCTCCTGTGATGTCACCGCACATTTCAGAGCGTCCAGGTAGATTTATCGGGGCAGCCGGTCGTCCTCCAGTCGTGTAATGAAGCGAATCTAGCGGGCGATGGTCAGAGCGGCCGGCTACTTAATGACAGCCGATATCTCCAGGCCTGGCGACGAGGAAGGCTTGAAATATTTGCTCAGGAGAGTCGCCGGGGGTTTCAATCTCACCACAAATCCATTTATATGTTTGCCCGCTGATTTATGGCCTTATTTTAACTGTCTTCTACATGCAAATGTGTGGCGACTGCTAAAGGAATATACATAATGTGATTCTCAGGGTCATCCCTCCAGCCTGTCAGGCTGAGCAGCTCGGGGTGGGAGGGGGCTTCGCTGGGGGAGGGGTCACAGGTATTCAGGGAATTAGACTTTCCAGAGGTGGAAAGGGGCCGTCCAGCTCCCTGGACCCCATCTGAATAAAGCCCCCATTAGGCCCTGGGCAGATATTCATCACCCCGTCCTCTCTACTACCATCATCCCCCTATAGACCCTCCAGCCAGAGGAGCATCATCCTCTGGTGCTAACGGTAAAGTTCCAGAAGGACTATGATTTAATTCAACCTGGAAATGTGTAAGAGCTCCTGTAAACATATAATAAGGGTGTAATTAAGACTCTATCACGTCTAACTTTGGATTTAACAGATCTGAGCTTCAGTTTGTTCCCTGTCCAGGTGAATTCTGCAGGTCTGGACTAGCTCCTGTCTCACAGCAGATACAGATTTAAAAATGATTCCCAGGCAGGCAATTATGAACATATATCCTGACATATGAAGAGCAACTTTATTAAAGATATCTGTCATGACGGCTGCTCTGCCAGTCTCCCTGCATGGACATGACAAAGTAGATTCATCAATTACAGCCAAGCAATTGCATTAGGAGGGATATTAGACTTTACATTTTCTTTCACATTATTTCACACATCTTTCACCCAGGGTGTATGTTAATGAGGCCAGGCAGGGCCGGGGATGGCTGGAGAAACACTGAAACTCTGGTTTCAACACCTGAACGGTGGGAGAATGGACAGCTGCTGCCAACAAGAGTTGTTTAGACGTGGAACTAAGAAAGAACGTTAAAGACGGTTAGAAACACGAGCCCATTTTCACACATCCGCTCTAAAAAGGTTTCTCTTCATCACTTCAGTCCCAGGCTGCTCCTAGTGTGGTTCAAGTGAGGATTATTTATTTTATTTCAAGGATTTTGAGCACAAATACAAAACAGCAGAAGATGTTCAGGTAGAGGAACCTCTATTTATACTAACTGTGTTTATTATTCTTTTAGTTACTACTTAGTTTACTGCTTCAGTCTTTACTTTGATAAACTGTGATGACCGGCCAAACAGCGTATAAAAAAAGCATCAGTTCTACCCCAGCTAGTTTAAACAGGTAAAGGTTGCTAAAACCATGAATTATTAAGATAAACAGGAACAGTTCAGTAATACATTCATAAGGCATAAAGAGACTGCATTCAGCAGTTTTATCTTCATTTAACCTGTGGTTCATTTCAGTATAAGAGTAATAATACATGTTTAAAGTATTTTTATACTGTAATATAGTAAATATAGTAAAGTTTCTGAACACATCCTGTTTTATTTAGCATTTAACATATATAATGGACTGCTACAGGTTAAACTGACTAAAGGAGCTCCACCACAACAAAATGGAAAGTCTGTCCACATGTGGATGTGAATCTGTAGGAACACCAAATGAAGTTACATATTTTACTTCAGTGTTTTAGTTATTATTTCTATAATTTAAGTATTTTGATGTGACTCATATTATTCCAGTCTAACGGCTCAGTGTTCCTGACCTCAGTAAATCCACATTTCATCCACATCTCCTGTTAGATTAACGTTAACTTATGGTTTTAGAAGAGTCATCTGCAGCCTTCATACTTGTAGTTTGTCTCAGCTGCTTTTTGTTGTTTCTTATTGTATATTTTAAATTAGTTTAATTCATAAATTTGTTTATTTTCAATAACCACCAGATAACAGAACATACTGACAGACATGTTATATTACTGAATGTAAGGAGGAGTGTTCTGAAATAATAATACAACAGATCAAACCGATAAACCCACTCAATAACATATAGATTTAGATAATTATTAGTGGGATGCAATTAAAAAATAATGTAATTAATTTGACACAATAATCAAAGTTTTTCAGTTCAGATGAATGTTGGTTGAGACTGAATGGATGAATATTCATATATGTGAACTTAAACAACTAAAATGTTTGTTTCATTTCTATTTATCTGCATCTGCTACATTCACAGATTACTGCAAACTCAAAGTGACATAGTGATTAGAGTCAAGATTTATAGACTTTCTGGAAACCCAAGAACTTTTAGTGTCTTCTAAAGTGGTCTATTATGGGATGGCTACACCATTAGTCAGTAGCAGGACTGTGGCAGCTAACGTATGGTGCGTCACCCAGAGCTCATTTGCATAAAATGGGTTCATTTATGTTAATTCGGTGTGGGGAGCGGAGGTCCGACGCACCGCGAGACTTTCGTTAAGAGTCTAAACTAGCCGTCGTTGAACTAAAACCAGGACAGATTCAGCAGATTATTTCTCACCTCAAATGCTTTCAGAAATACTTTTTGCTGAACTGTTTTCGTCATAAAGGAGAAAGTCGCCATGTTGGTCCGACGTTTCTACCAGACTGAAGCTAAAGCGCTGTCATGTGACCCACTAGTGACCCGCCCACCAAGTCGACAATATTCAGATGTGGCGCGTTTCCATGCGAGAAAAAAACATCCTTGTGGACATGTAGCTTTAGCTCTGGCGCTAACAGTAATATGTTTTACATTGAGGTGATCAGAAAACAACCAGGCTTTTATCCAAGCTGCCATCAGGAAGATTTTTAAAAGAAAACTTTCCTCCCAACGAGCTTAATGCATCTCGTCTTCCTTCACTGTTCAACAAACTTTCTGACATCACTCAGTGAGTCCTGTGGATCTTCTTGACGGCTGGAAAACAGACTTTAGGTTCATTAGCGCCACCTACTGGGCTGGAGTGTTCATCAGTGTTCCTGGTGGGGCAGAAATTAGGGAACTGAGAAAGGTGAGATTAAATGTCTTAATTAAATTACAATTTAAAATGTTGAAGCTACAGATTTGGTATTTGATTCTTTAGCTCTGTATTTTAATGGTAAGTTTGACATTTTTTTGCAGTATTTCAGTCTAATCTTCAGTGTCAGAAGACTGTTTTTAGTCCTCCATATACATCTGAATTTCTCCTTTACTTTTCCCCGGCCAGGCCGGCTCAACTGTATGACTCCTTTAAATACAGATTTCTATTTTTAGGTCATTCCATTCCCCCTTTTCCTTTGAGAAATTAACCATTCTATCCACTGCATAATTTGGGGGGGTTTTGCCTGCATGATACTGGAGGTGTTAAATTTTTTATAGCAAAAACCGTCTAATAATCGTTGAACAGATGTAAGTGTTGGAGAGCTCAGCCAGAGCTCATAAAATGGAATTAACATGTTAACCCTGGCTATGGCTGAGAACGGGGAGGGGGAACAGCAGCATAATGGAAACACAGAGATATATTCATTGAAATGGACTCCATGGTCAGGACTAATAAGGAGGACTGGTGCGCTGGTGGCCTCTGAGGCAGCAGCTCCAGGAGCCAGGAGTTAGAAAGGGGAGCTACATGACATCCCATAAGCACTGAACATGCATGTAAGTATGATAATGTAATGATGGAAGGATCTCACCCAGGAATATCAGGACTGAAGTTTGGAGAATGGAAACCTTTAGAAAAGGCTGTAAGGATCCTGTTCCTCTCCAGAAGCAGATAAACATCACTGAGGGTTAGGGTTAACCCTATTCCAACACAACCAGCATCTTACTCACTCCAGCTGTGTGACCATCCAGCTGTTTTAGAAACTTTCTGGAAACAAAAACATGGTAGAGTAATAGTTCACAGCTGTACCAATAAAAGATACGCAGCAAAAAAGTCTAAATGTAGATTCACATGTAGCGTAACTACCATGCAGGATTCACTCACTGCCAAGCCTTGATGTCCTTCATGGTCAGCAGAGGTTTGATCCTTTAACTCTCCATGGATCCAGTTCTTCCAGAGTCTTCCTCCTTGTGGAAGGTTTTAGACGGACCGTAACTGAGGCCAGTGAGGTCTGCAGATCTTTAGATGTTTGTCTGGGTTCTTCTGTGACCTCCTGGATGAGATGTTGATGCTCTTGGTGAAATGTTGGTGGTTGGTCCACTCCTGAAGGTTCTCCACTCTTCCATGTTTCTCCATCTGTGGATGATGTCTCTCACTGAGGTCCTCTGGAGTCCCAGAACCTCAGCTATGGCTCTGTAACCCTCCAGACTAATGAATGACAATGACTTCTCATCTGTTCTTGAATCTCTTTAGAAGGTGGCATCATGTTCTGCTTTCTGAGACCCTTCAGCTGCTTCACAATGAAGATGGGTTCTTTTTAGTGATGTTTGGATTCAACAAGCCTGGCAGGAATCATATGTCAGTGTGGATGGTGAAACTAAACCCAACTACCAAATGAATTTGCCCATTTGGTAGATTGGTACAGTGGGGAAAATCAGTAATTGATTTTGCAAATTTCCCCGCTTACAAAGAATGGAGAGGTCTGTAGTTTTTATCTTTGGTACAGAGATAGAATCTAACAAAAAAATCCAGAAAATCACATTGTATGTTTTTTAAATAATTAATCTTCATTTTATTGCATGAAATGAGTATTTGATAGAATAGAAAAATAGAACTTAATGTTTGGTACAGAAACCTTTACAACTACAGAGGTCAGAATTTGTAATTGTTCTCCAGTAAGTGTGACAAATATGCAAAAATAGAAGCTTTCTGTAAGTCCTTTTTAACAGCCCATACCAGGTCACTGAGGCGACATCCACTTTAACATGTTTTAAAATCATCAAGTGTTTAAGCTATCTGTGTATTGGCTGCTTAGATGTAAAAATACTCAGCATACTATACGTCAAGTTTTAAAAAGTTTTAAAACGCAGAAGTTCTGCGTTTTAAAATAAAAACAGCGTGGACCTGGATGTCTGTACAGCTCATGTAGTGCCACGATCTCTCACAAAACCACAGAAATATTATCAAATTCAAAGCGACTAACTAATCAGGGAGATCAAAGTTGAGCCCAGATGCTTTCACTTTCCTTCACCCTCGTGTCAGAACGTAGAAATATTTGCTGTTTTTCTCCACATCTCTGCTGGTCGCTGCTCTTTCAATAAACAAGTTTGTGTGGCTGGAAGTGGATGGTGTTTACAGTCTGTACAGTCTCCAGCGTTTTACTGGCATCACTCAACTCGCTTGATCTGCTGAGTCTCTGTATCCCTGGCTGGCTGAATAATTTAACACTGACCGGCCTGCAGTTTGACCTCCACACTTGTTTTAACTGTAAAGACTCAAAGTAAATGTTGAGCGTCTCTCAGCGTGTCCCTGGTGGTTCGATAATGTTCAACAGAACCCTTCTCTTCTTACTACCACTCATCTCTGCTGCTGGCCTGCTGTTGGACATGTGAAGGTTTTCATGCATCATACTTTGGTTTTCTCATGTAGTTCATTTATACACTGTTTGATTTTGCCATGCTATTAGCATCCTATGCTAACAGCTCTGGCCTCACAATGAACATCTCCAACCTGCTCACATCCAATCACTCCCTCACACACTCCCTCTCTGTGAATAATTATGAGACCATTTATTCCGGGCCTCTGAAAGGCCTCCTGTACCTTGATGAAGCCCTTTAATAAAAGCCCATTAATACTTTGTGTAGCCGTATGATATAAATCCACTGGCTGTTAATTACATGTGGCTGTGAATAATTTACAGTGTGAAAATAAATTGGTAGTACAGCCGTCCGTTGGAGCGCCGTAGAAAGACAGGAGGCTGCTTTGATTCAGATGGTGAGTGTTGTGTTTGCACCTCCCACAGAATACACAATAACCTCTGATGAGCCCAATCATCCCCCTTGTGCTGCCGTATTAGACGAGGCCTTCAGCCGCTAACTGATCCACTGGAACCCGTTTATGCAGCTGCGTACTGACATCATATCAATATTTAAAATCTTTCTTATGCATGTATTCCGGCTTGTCTGACTTCATTAAGGCCATTCCTCATCCCTCAGGCTGGGACACGTTCCCTCCGGAACACTGGGATGAAGGCTGGGAAGAGATGCCACCGCTGTCCGGAAAACCCTCATGTATGTGCTCCTCTAATAGCCGTGTCCATTACACGGAGAACAGCACTGCTCCTGAACACGAGAACACATGCTGAGCTTTCACAAACACACTCAGTACACTCATTTATGTGTTTACGCCTGTTTGTGCTGTAATATTTTTAGCTATGTGGCTGAACCGGTCCTATTCTGTCATGGATGTTCATCTGCCAAAGAAAACGCTCATTTCTAACAGAAAAAGTCAAACTAACAAACACATTGTGACGAGTCCTGATATAGTAAATGGAGAATTTCTAATGAAATGACTTGATGTTTCTGGAATGGTTTCTTGAACAGGGGAGTGAGCAACAATGGACGGTCTAACTTGTGTTTTTTCTACTGAAAGTCAGAAGAAAAGATATTGTCTGTACACACGAACAAAAAGAAATAGTGACCTCTCCACTGCTGTAGTTAGCTGCTGTTCTCAAAATAAGAAAACCACATTTGGTTATTTTTATTTTATTTGTCATTTTTGGGAGTTTGCATTATAAAATTATGAATCCATCTGTTCCATAACAGATGTTCTTACACTGACAGAACCTAAAACACCACAGTTCTGTTTGTCTAAATTCTATCTGACAATAAAGCGATTTTTGTTTATTTGGTGGTTTTATTTCCTGTTCACGTGGAGCGATGCTCATGCACGGCTGGGAGACCTGCTCCATTAGCTGGATGGAAGTGGACGGGAATGAAACAAAAGCATTCAGTGGGTAGATTAGCGACATAAAAGCACGGCTGGCCGAGCACTTACTGTAGAAATTGTGTTGAGTTTTATGCAACGCTTCCAATGGGCTGGCAGACTAACTGCTCCCATTAAATGTACCGCAGCCCTCCATTCAGGTGCTAATTGATACTAAGGCCTGGGTTTGTCAAGGCAATTATTAGAACGCGCTGAAAATGGCTAGTGATGGCCTTTGAGGAAAACTGAAACAGCAGGGGGGTATTTCACTTTTAACAGCACGGCACGGTTAATAATAGGTAGAAAAAATCATCACTGTATCACATTGGCAAAAGATGACATCAATATAGGGATTTTCAATTTCACCATTCATTAGAGTCCCAGATTTAAAAGAAGGAGGTATTGGGAAGTTAATTTGAATAGCATTAGGGTCTGGGTATGTGCTGATAATTATTACGACACACAGAAGAGTGCATGATCACATCTGAGAATCCACCTCAACTCCAGCTCCAGCTACGTTCCACTGAACATGGCCCAAACAGCCTCTCATTAGCCTCCATTCTCTACCGGCCAGAAACATGAACGCCTCGTAAATCCAGTGACTGTCACATTTCATTTTTCACTAATTCTATTAAAGCTAAATGCTGAACATCAGGTCTGTTAACAGCGTGATGAATCTAATTCTAAATGTTTCAAAGCATTCACTGTTTTTCCTGCTAGATGATGCAGAGGTTTGGTTTCCTTTTCTTCCAGACATTGGCTGAATCCCCCACATCTGTCTGCTGGGAAACCTGTGAGCAAAAATCTGATCAACTTCATCATAAAATACTTAAACATAAAACTGGATCCAGAAACATGTCAGAAAGTCTTCAGAAGCTTCACCTGCAAATGTCATCTTTCTGCGAGGTTTTCAAATAATCGATCTTCACAACTTCAAACAAGTTTAGATCCAGTTATACTTAAAGCTGAAAATGTTATTTGAGCCAAGGAAGATGTGGAGGCTGTATTTGTGTTTGGTTCCAATACAGTTTACAGTTTAGTGTGATTTAAGGAAAGGAGAGGACCCGGTGACGTTCCTCTACTCCATCAGTACAAAGGAATGATGCTAGTTTAGCTAGGTGGAGGAAGGAGAGACCATGAGGTTCAAACATCTGAAAACTGTAACCTCAAAAAGTGGAGTGAGTAGATTTTAGCATTAGATGGTTGTTCATGTGTACAGTTCATGAAAAAACATCTGTGTTAATAAAACACAGAAAGCCAACAGATCAAAATTAAAAATGTCAGTGTAATCCTCTAATGCTCTATGACTTCATGTGTTTCTGGGTGTGTTTTGTCCTTTCTGTTTAATCTGCATCGTGCTCTTAGCATCCGCCCTGCAGTGGAAACGGTCGATGAGGAGCAGCAGGTTAATCAGAGCTGCTCTGTAAGGCGGCCGACAGACGAGGGGATGTGTGATAGAGAGGTAAGAGGAGAGGGGATGAGGACCAGGATGATACCACATGAAATAGAGCAAAGCCCGTCACAATGCGCTAAGAGGCGAGTCAGCACGACTGCCATCCGCATTTTGTTGAGGATTTTTTGTATTTTTTTTCTCTGCCACACTGCATCGTTTTTTTTTTTCTTCCTTTCACTCCCTGAAAGATATAAAGCACACTCCCACCTGGACCTCATTCACCAGCCAAAGGCATTTATCTAGGAGTCTTCACACACATTTGCATCAGAATTACCTCCAGAGGTACTGATGTTAAACTCTCAAACCACTGATTCTGCGGATCACTTAAGCCCCAAGCTTATCTGGGTTATTATAATTTTTTGGAAGGATTTATAAAATCACATTTCATGAGGGAACATTGAACCGCAGACCATTCCCAAGGTGTTATTTCCAACATACACACACACACACACACACACACACACACACACACACACACAGGCTTGTTTACCTGTTTGGTGGCTTGGCATTGTGGAATGAAGCACGTATCTTTCTGCAAATCCGCTTTGGCTCCGTTTACGGATACTTCTGTAAATTGCCTCATTGCAGTTCAGGCTCAAAGTTTAGAAAGTTGATCAGTAATTCAACTTTAATTTGCAGCGTGGAAGCTGAAAACTGGAGTGGACGAATGAAGCAGGTCACACAGGCAAGGACGTTTTATTTAAAGTATTCTCCTCGTATGAAACAGGAACAGCAGGGACGTTTCTCAACATGTTCTTGTGAAACGTCATCAGTCGGAGACCAGGTACTGATCCAATTTAACCCTCCTGTTGTCCTCATTTACAGGCACCAAAAAATATCGTTTCCTTGTCTGAAAAAAATGACGTCATCAAGTACGCTGGTGTTCCAACTACACATCAACCAGGATGAGTTCTCACGTTCTCAGGAGTCCGTACTCGCCTGGTACGCGAGTATGGATGTACTTGGTACAGAGAAACGGCCTATAGCTCAACTATGCAGTAAAATCTACCAGAAGAGAAGAAGTTCAAACCAGGATTCTGATCTTACTGTGACAAAAAGAACAGCTCAAGCAACAGGAAGTGAAAAATGAGTTTAAAGTTTGCATCACCATCTTCCACAACCCTCAAACCATGAGGAAAATGAGGAAGTCTTAGTTTGTGTTCAGGAAGTTCATATTGTGAACAAGACTTGTTGGCTCGCATCGACTCTACGGAAAGAAAAAGCACTTCTTGTCAGCCAGCGTTCCATTTTTCACTCGCCTCGGTGTTTAAAATTACACGTAACAGCACTTCACTGGTGAATTGTGAGGCATTTTCCCATTCTGCTCAGGTAGCTTCTTATAGAATCTGCTGGATGAATGCTCACTCTGTAAACTATTGTCCAAGTCCACAATTTGAACTTTAATTCAACTCAAACGACGAGCATGAAGGAAAGGAAAGAGGCACTTAAGACTGGATGTCTGTACAAAAAGCACAGGATTCTTAATGGCCATCATATGTTTTTCCACCTTTTGTCGGCTTCTCGTCTCATTTTCACTTGAATGTGGATTGCCTATTTGTCTTTTCAGAGGCTGGCAATTTATATCCCTCTAGCTTTTATGCAAACTCCACCAAACGGAGCTCTTTCCCTCTGAATTGGACCTTTTTGTGGTTGCAGCGCTGCCACTTTGGAGATGAGCAGCGTTGCCCCAGAGAGCCCACAGCCTCTTACCGTTGGTGTTGTAAAGTCCAGTAAGAAGACGTGTGTCTGTCTTTGGCTGTTTTATAAACCCAGCACATTTATTCCCTTTCTTTCTTCATGTTTTTTGGTGGTGAGGTAGAGGTGGACGGTTTACTACCAGTTACTCCCACATGTTGTGTCTCTAACAGCCTCACAGCTGAGATCAGATGGAAATGATATTACACTTAATGGACAGACTAGATTCAGATTCAGGAGTTTCTGTTTGTCACATACAGTAAATGGATCGCAATGCAAAGTGACTGTTCCTCAAAGCTGTGCAACAACAATAAGACATTAGAAAAGAAGATTCTTTAAAAACAACAGAAAGAAGTCACATTATAACTAATAAGGAGGTAGAGACTGTGATGATCAAGTGCAGCGTATGTTGTGTAGGAATGCAGTCATGTGTGTTGTTCTGTTGTTTATTTCTTTACAGAGTTCACTTTGGATTGATAGATGAGTAGACACACAGCTAGTGTCCTGTCTCACGCTGTTTTTTAGTTGTTGTTTTTTTAACCTGGATAATAATGTGTTTCCGTTGCCTGATCTGTGGATGTTACTGAGAGTGATGTGACCAAACAGGCAGTAACTAAACCAGATGAGGTTTTAACTGTGTGCTGAAGTTAACCTGTGATTCTCTCTCCACTAACCTTTGCTTTAGAATTAACTCTAAGGAACAAGTGAACTCAGTAATTATCTTCTCCTGCGTTAAAAAGTACAGGTCAGTATTTTATCCATTCCACCTTGAGGAACTCTGGTTTGTCAGCGACATGTATGACAGATAAGAGGCAGCAGCCATCCCATCCTCCTCTGCTCTCTCACACAATTAAAAATGCATCAGGGAAGGGATTAGATGCACGATCCTCAGCTCTGCTGATCCGGAGTGTGAAGCTGTCATGGGAGGGATTGGAGGACTGGGATGGAGGAGGAGGAGGGATGGATAGGTGGGCAGTCCTTCCTCCCTCACTTCTTTTATTTACTGCTCCTCCCTCAGCCGACTCATCCCTCACCTGTCTGCCGGCTTCACCTTCCTCCTCCTCCTCCTCCTCCTCCTCCTCCTCCTCCTCCTCCCTGGCTGTCCCACTGACCCCCTTCATTCCTCACTGCTCTCCTATTGTCTCCTCTCCCTCTGCCTGCCACAGATCTGTTCACCTGTAATCCATCTCTCCTCCTTCTCTTTCTGCCGGTGCCGTCTCATGCTGGGTGGAAGGGATGAAGCAGCGCTGGATCAGGCTGAGAGGAAACTCAGTCGCACCGTTTCACACTGAAACTTTACAGTTCTTTCACAGTAAAGATGTTTAAAGTAAAGCAACACAAATTGGTGCGCAGTAATCTGTTAGTTCACAACCAGCCGACACACATCAACAGAAGCCACAGAAACCACAGAAACCCCTTCCTTGAAAACGTACGGCCCAAAGGCCAGAACCAGCCCTCCAGAGGGTCCAATCCAGTCCATCAAAGGGTCCAATCCAGACCACCAGAGGGTCTAATCCAGACCTCCAGAGGGTCCAATCCAGTCCATCAAAGGGTCCAATCCAGACCACCAGAGGGTCTAATCTGGCCCAGGATGACTTTATAAAGTAGAAAAATTACAGAGATGTACAGTATATGAATCCTTATTGTGAAAATATTTAAAGGCACTGTGGGACATAGTGTCAGTCAGCAGCTTCAGAACTAAACAGTTTGGTTTAGTACTATTATTGATGTACTGCCACAACTTTTATGTATTTTATGTATACATTTTCTACATTTACAAGGCAGGGGAAAAAATTGACCTTCTTTCTTTATAATTCCCATTTAGTTTGTGTGGTGAGTCTGTTCAGGAGGTCAGGATTACCACACAGATGTAGAAATGAATGGGAATTTAACATAATTTCTAAATCTAACAGGTTGTAAAATCCTCTATGGTTCAGTTCCAGATGACTAGATGTTGTGTTCCTTTGTAGACACTCTGATCTGGAAGTTGTAATGTGGAAATGATAAATTGAGGCTGAATGTTGATGAAACTAAATTTATTTTACTTTAAACAATTCAAATTGTTCATAATGTTTTGTTAAAAGATAATTCATCAAATGTGAACCTTTTCAGAATGTACTTTTTTTACACTAAATCAAAGGAACCATTAGGAGTTGTGGTTATTTATAGGTTATTCTGCTGTGGTTTTACTGGTCCAGACTGAATGTGAAACTAACATGAGTTTAACCTCTGAGTTAAATAAACTGTCTGTAGACTGCTGTGTTTTTTTCTGTATAATTGTCGAGTAAGTTTGAAACCAACTTTTAAAATATTAAGAAAAATCGAATTATCCTTGTTTCCATGAATTGAATCGGTGTAAATCCACCTGGCTGTGTAGCATTGTCTGAAGGTGGCGCTATAGGTGACAGGATACAAGGCTGTAATAAACAGAAGGTCTTTGCCAGTTACTAAAAAATCTTTAAAAAAGGAGAAGCAAACATAATTTTAGCCCTCTAGAGAGAATGGAGAGAGGATAGATGTGATTCCATGTCAGCTGGTACCTGATGGTTTGATGCTTTCTGGAGCCAAAGACAAACAACCAGGTGAGTTAAATGTCCTCTCCAGCTCCTGTGAAGCAGAACAACTTTTATTTCTGCATTTTAAATGTAGGAGTCACTAAAGTTCTAAACGAACCAATCATAGAAACGTGCCTGTGGGCCTCAGCGGAATTAATTCAGCAACACGGTGTAGATTATTATATTCTGATCAGTTTGTGATCTTCAGCCTGCACTAGAGTCATAGTTTATCTTTCCTAACAGAAGAGTTTGAACTCAGGTTTCAGAACCAGTAAACTACAGGCTAATTCATAGTTTCTATATGACCGATGCAGACTTTAATATACTTCAGTAGGTGTGTGTCTTTGTGCCACACAGACAGAAAAACACACAAATATCCTGTAAATGTTCAGAAACACTCGGAATATGTGTCGGACGAAGCAGCTGGTTACAGACTGGGTCGTAGCACTGAATCAATACGGTGACTATTTAAGACTGGATATGTGGATCCTTGTTTAAACATCTTGGATATCAAGTCACACTGAGTTAATCTTTATCAGGACAACATTATGAATATGAAGTACAGACGAGTGGATTTGTGCATGAAGAGGCAGAGCTTTGAGAAGCAGCGACTGAACCAGACTACTGCACTCTGAACATCCGTCAACTGTAGACGGGTTATTTCCAGAATCACCTCTTTTTATACACTACATGCTATATAACAGGAGGAACTTGTCATGAATGGAGGTCATATCAAAGTCAACTGTATTATCAGTTCTGTTTTATGTACAGGACATAAACAGAATGAAATGTGGTTTCTCCAGATCCCGGTGCAAACATGGAAGACATAGTAGAAAAAAAAGACTAAAACATTAAGAAACAAACAACACAGAGCAACGGATAGAGCAATAAAACAGCCTGGATGGTGTAAAGTAGATATTTACAGATGATAGATTATATTTACAGATGATAGATTATATATACAGATGTCAAAACGGTGTAAAATAAAACCCAGGCCAGTCTGACTGTTTTTGGCTGTAAAAAGGTAAAGGTGTCTTATTTAGATATCCAGCTGTAGATCAGGACAGGAAGTAGTGCAGTAGACAGCATCTCCTCTACATGTAGGATCTGACAGACTTCATGGTCTGCAGAAGCTCCATATTTAAATAAAAGCCTCCATGGCTGTGAGCTCTCATGTGAATCCAGCTGACCTGCTGGCAGGTTTTCATACTGGTCAGTCTGACAAATTCCTCCTCAGCTCCTGTCTGACACCACAAGCCAGGAAAGGTCTTGCTGACCCCAGGTCTGCTCCAGGTCTCCTCTCTGATCCAGGTCTCCTCTCTGCTCCAGGTCTCCTCTCTGATCCAGGTCTCCTCTCTGATCCAGGTCTCCTCTCTGATCCTGTCAGAGAGCTTCTTCTGGTTCTCCTCCAGCATGGTGCTGAGATGAAACAGTTAAAATTTCCTCACAAACTTTTCTTTAAAGAAATAAAGAGAAACAAAGGCACCACAGCTGTAGGTCATTTATTTTAACCTTCATCTAGAAGAAATGATCCTGTGTTAGTTGGAAAAGACCAGGATGGCAGGTTCTAGTCAGGTGGTTTGGTTTGACTGAGACTGTACACAGAATAAAACTAAACCTGTGCTACCAGACTGAGGTTAGCATCCCATGCTGTCTGCAGGCTGGGATCCACTTAGTTCATCAACAACATGTCCATTTAGATTTAAATCATTTTTTATATACAGGATGTCCCAAAAAATTTGACATCATTTTAAAGGCAATTATCTTGAAAACTACTAAGTCTAACTCAATGAAATTGAACAGTTTAGCTGTTGAACATCATAAGTTCATCATGGGACTGATTTTGTAAGTGTTCGATATGTGCACTGCCTGAGACACACTGTGTGTGAGCATATTCCAAGACACAACATGACTTCTCTTTGGGAGTGAACAGCATGCTCAACCTGAAAACAGAACAAAAATAAAACATTAAATATAAAATCTTGATCTGTTTCTATACATTCTGTGAAAATTTGATGTTATTTCAACAAGAATTACCAAAATTATTGGCCTGCGAAATGATGTCAGATTTTTTGGGACACCCTGTATATACATCATTTAAACAGGAGAGATTAAGGGTGCAGCATTAGATAGAAAACTGTCCCCATGCATGAAGAGCTCCACTATTTAAATCTAAACACTCTTTGTTTCAGTTCAGACTTGTGTTCTCTGCAGTCTAAAACTCTGCACTCAGTCTTCTGTATTTCATCACCTCATCACCATCATTTTCACCACTGAGTCAGAAAGCCCACAGGTTAACGCCCGAGTGGGAAACCTTCAGCTGATGAACCAGGAGCTCCCCTCCGTCTGGTGGTGGCCCTCGGTGAAGCTCCAGCCTCCAATAATCCTCACAGTCTGGACGTCAGGACGAAGTTTCACCTCCTGCCTCCAACAGTCATCCAGAGGCTCAGTCGGAGCTGGACCGGGAGTGACTCCACCCCTCTACACTCCCTGAATGCCACTCCTCCGCTCCTCCACTCCTTTGACATTCACTCTGCTGCTCCATCAGGTCCCGGCTCCGAGGAAATTTGCATCTCTTTGAATGTGACGCTCAGAAAAAAAAAAAAAAAAGAGCAGGGAAGAAGGAAGAGGAGAAAAAAGAAGACGGAGGGCGGTAGAGGAAGCAGGCGGAAGGAGGGAGGGGTGTGTGTGTGTGTGCGTGCGTGCGTGCGTGTGTGTGTGTGTGTGTGTGTGTGTGTGTGTGTTGGGGGAAGAAGTGGGGGGCACTAGATTAAATTTTGCCGTCTAGAAAATGAGAAAAAAGGGCCCCCTCTATCTCTGGGAGTCTACTGGGGAGATCTTTATTCTGATTCTTGTTAGAATTGTTTATCACTGTGACAGAGCAGGCCGGGGTGGAGATAAAGGCAGTGCTCCATCACAGCGCTGACAGTGGTAGGACATGCGCTGGAATGAAAGGAGCCAGGGAAATATTATTAATAGATGCTGACTTGATTTGCCTCGATTGCACGTCAAGAAGTGGGGGCCAGGGCTTGATTGCAGCCCTATGAAGTTCTGTCCAAAAGGGAAGCTATTTTTCATTAAGTGATAGAAGTCTTCCCTCTCTCTGTCTCTTTTTTCTGCCGCCGCTCTCCTCTTATGCGTTGCTTTCCAAGGAGCTGATAACTTATGCAGTTTATTCTAAGCATGCTGATTTGTGTCAGTGCAGCAGAGAGGAAGAGGACTGGATGGAGGGATGGAGGAGAAATGGGCTAAAAAAACTGATCTCACCGTTCACAGTATCTGCCGTCTGCTGGTGTTCTGCTAGTTTTGGTGAGAAGGTAAACCTGGTGCTATCGGTGCTATCTGAAGCCACGCAGAGCTGCACAACTCCCTCCATCCCTCTCCCTCTCCTCACAACAGATAAAAAAGAAGTATATAAAATGTGATTACACAGGCAACATGTTCATAGGCGCTGATACGCCGGGGCGCACTTTATTTTTAGAGTGTTGCATTACTAATGGATATACAGGAAGATGAGGATTTACACCCGCCCACGTACAGCGCAGGCAGATACCAGCACGCCGAGTCTATGCATCACATTTATGTGCAAAGCATAAAACAAGACCCCCCCCCCACCACCACCACCACCACTAAAAAAAGAAGCAAAGAAAAGAAAGAAATTGATTCACAGAGGGGGGAAATGCAGCTTTTTGTGTCACGGATAAACTTCTGAGGCAGAATTTAGGAGGAACAGTGGAAATCTGCTGCAGTTTTACAGCTGATGGTGTCTGAGAGGAGACAGTCTGACCTGCTGCTGCTGGACGGAGGAGTGTGTTCAGAGAGTGTGTACATGTGTGTGTTCAGAGTGTGTGTGTGTGTGTGTGTGTGTTCCGAGTGTGTGTGTGTGTGTGTGTGTGTGTGCAGCAGACAGATGGAGGAGCCTGCAGCAGCACGGTGAGTTTTTTTTTCTAACTTTGGAGTTATTGGTGTAAGAAAGAACGAGTCTCCACACTCGAGTTCCTCCCTGTTTGCCCACATCTTTTTCATTCTGTCTACCTCTTGCTTCTTTTCTTGTGTGTAATTAAGTCTGCCGCCGTTAATTTATGCACCGATATCTACAGTTGCTGTGAAAATCGTCTAAAACATGCGAGGGTTTCTTTAATTGGATTCTATTGGCAGCGGTAACATTTACCCGAACACGTTTTTAGATTGACTAATATTTCCTCAGCTGAGTTTCGTCGGCTGATGTTCCCCGAAACATGTGACATTTTCTGATATTTTCGGGTTATTTTCCACAATGGATGCTTTCCAGAGATAATCTGCTGCTTTTATCTGTACATTAAACTGTCTGCAGGTAGATGTGAGGAGAGAGAAGCTAAATGTCAGATTGTTCACTGCAGACTTTTAAAGCGCTTCTTCTTTGGTGATGATAAATAAATCTAATGTAATAAATGTTGATTGGAGCTGCTCTGTCTCTATCTGTGTGTTTTTGCAGAGGGGTGGGATTTCACAGAGACCATTTAAATGTGAACTAATTCACTAAGAGCTCAAATGGGCTTGTTCTGTTAACTGGGGTCAACAGTTTCAAATGAGCTATTAAACGACTGCTGGAAGTGACAAATCTTGGAGAGCAATTCGAGAGCCTCTTAAGGCGCGACTTTCTCTCCCATGCACCCTAATAACTTCTCCAGATATGTGAGAATGCTATTAATTACGCCACTTAATGCCGCTGTGCCACACCCCGCACTCCGAGGAGCTTGACTTATTTCCTCTTCCGATGCTCTGAAGGAGGTGGCGACTTACGTTCTTGGAACAATAGGAGAATATTCATCAAACGTCTCATTCAATTTCCCCAGTATCACTTTGCTTTTTTCTCTCCCCTCTTCTTTCTCAGATCCCTCGTGTTAAAATATGTCTCGCTAAATTGCTGCCGACACATCTGCATATTTGGTTTTGTGTAAAATATTTGATTGCTCCTTCCATTAAGAGTGGCAGTGTGTGTTAAGGATATCTCTCTCTGTCTCTCAGCAGCCAGCGAATGAATAATTGAACTGCCTTTGCAATGAGGAAGAAAGAGAAAAGAGAAGAGAGATATATCAATTATCTGGAACTGTCAGCTGGATAATGTAACGCATGGGTAAAAGAAGGAAATAGGGAAAGAGTGACTTTATTAGCCTTACATCATCGGCTAAAACAAAGCAAACAGCATTTCTACAGGTAGGAGTGTGTTCTGTCTCAGGTAGGAGTGTGTAGCTAAAAAATAAAAACCTGCAGCTCTGAACTGCTTTTTTTTGTTGTTTTTTTCCTTTGGTACCTGGAGACTAAACGCTCAGAGAGTGTGTATCGCTGCCGTTCCTCCTGCTTGGTCAATTTAAAACGCAGAACTATTAAGAGAATTTGCTCCCGTTTGATGGTGAAGCGTCTAAACGGTGAAGGAGCGTCTTCAGCATCGGGCTGTTAGCTGGATGCATTCATTAGGGGTTATGGTCGCCTCCCTCTGCGATCAGAAGTGGAATCCGGCTGTAATTCTGTCAGTGAGAACGGAGGAGGGAGTGGCAGCACCGTCTGAACACCGAAGACAAGACGGTTTGTTTTTTCTGCTTCAACCTACCTGGAGAGAACGAAGGTAAAAGTCTGCTGTGACTTCCAGAAGACTTCTCACCAAACACCGTAAAACCGGCAACACTTCAGGTTCATCCTGTCCTCTCAGTCTGGTTCGTTTTCACCAGGAAAACAATGAACCGTTCAAGTGTGTATCTTTCTTTCTTTCTTTGTGAAACCAACCTGGGAAATGTGTAAAAAATCTCTTTAAATGTCTGTCTGACACTCAGATCCCTACATGAATGAAGCATTGCATAAATGAAATAAAAATAAAAACAAAAAAACAGCAACAACAAAAAAAAAAATGATATCTCAACGAGTTGATCATCAGAGCAGGAACCTCTACCACGCGAAGATGCCTCTAGTCATAATGGAAATACATTTTTTTGCTTATCTGTAGTTGAAAGGCATCAATTGCAACTGAGTTTGTTATCTACATTACCGAGGCTGGCTCTAAATACATTATGATGATGATTATTATTATTATTATTATTATTAATAATAATGTTTTACTTTTTTAAAGGAATGATAAATCAGGTGGAGTTGAGGGTTGGGGGGTGTACTGTAATCTGTAAAACAGAGAAAGGTAATGGTTCACAACCATGTTCACACCTACAGCTGATTTACAATCACTGGTTGACTCTTCATACATGTGTTTGGACTCAGAGAGGACACCTGGAGAAACAACACGCAGACACAGTAGAACACGCCAACTCCACGCAGAGGAGAACACGCTAACTCCACGCAGAGGAGAACACGCTAACTCCACGCAGAGGAGAACACGCTAACTCCACGCAGAGGAGAACACGCTAACTCCATGCAGAGAGGCCTGAACCCAGCAGAAACCATCTGTTTGCTGATGTTCTCTGATGTGTTTTAGCTTTAACATTTTATTTTATGCTTTTGTGTTTTCTTTGCTTGTGTTTTTCTGTGTTACGGCAAAACAACTATTATTCTGAAAACACTCAGAAACACAAAAAATACTAATATGAACATTAGATCTTGTCTCTCACACACTCACCTGCTCCTGTATGGACTCGGGACTTTACCTTTTAACAGATTTGAAAATTTGACCTCAAATGACTAAAATTGTGAACACATTTATTCCCATTACCAGCAGTAATTACAGGAGAGTGAAAGTGAAAAATAATATTGTACCGTCGGTTCTGTATGTTTTGAAGGAGACACATGAGTGAAGGTGTACAGCTAAAATCTAACCTGTGGAACAAATGAAGGCCACATTTATGAAAAACTAAATCATTTCTCAACCATAAAAATAACTAAAATTGTGTCTGAAACAAGGCAGTAAATGGACGTTCACCCCCAGCACGCACACACACACACACACACACACACACACACACACACACACACACACACTTTTCTGCTCTAATAAAAGGTGTTGAAACGTCAACACTGTGAGAACCGGGGTGTAAAATTCAGACTGCTCCTCTTCTTCTCGTCTGAATGTTTCAGGGCCTTCTCGTCCCAGCTGGAGGAACTTTAGCAGTGCTGGAAATCAGTTTTTTACGGCTCCTTTTTCTACACTTTTGGCGAAAGAAGGAGAGAAACGACCTTGTTGTGTGATCGTTGTGTCCTGAGAATGCCCCACTCACAAAAAATAAAAAGAAAGAAAGGAAAGAGGAGGAGGGCTTGTTGTTCTGGTTGTTATCTCCTCTCTGCTGCAGCTCAAACACCTGCCGGCCTCCAGCAGCATCCAGAGAAGAGTCGGCCTGCCATGAGATAACCTGGAGAAGACACCTGGTGGACGTGGTTGAGACGCTATGACACCTCTCCGTCTCTGCTCTGCTCAGCCACTCGCTCCGTTTTACCTTGTTTACTCTCTATTTATGATTTTATTTTCCTCTGCACACACACTTTCCGTTCCTGCGCTGCCTTTGATCTGGGTGTTCAGAAGTGTTTTTGAAATGCTCCTCTTTTGTTCCCTCCTCAGTCCCGTCTTTTTTCCTCCGAGCAGCTTCTTCAGAGGAGTAGAAGCGTCCAATTCTGTCACAGCTCTGTCGTCTTTGTGTGCGTTTGCGCTGGAGTGTGTCTCTGTATGTGGGCCTCTGCAAACCGCCACAGTAATTGACTACACAATAGCCCTGTGACTTTACAATAGCTGCCGTGGCGTTATCTTGACAGCAAAGGAGACGCCTTTTGTCTCCAGCGGGCGTCGTCAGCAGAGGGTCCATGTCCAGGAGCACGGCTTCACGTGAAGGACTCTGTCCACCGTAGAAGGCGGCATATGAGGGCCAGGACTACACTTGACATGTGACACACTGCCCTTAGAAAGTACAGGCTGATAATTAACTGATCCCTGAACTCTGGTTGAAGCTCCTCTGAGAGCCCTCCTGGTACCATCAACGTCCACAATGTCCTCTGAGAAGAACCAGGGTGTTGGACTGACACAGAGACGGTGAAGCTGCGCTGAAGAGACGGATTCTAGATGACATTTATGAGGCATTAACAGGCAGTCTTCACAGGAGATGGAGGCTAATGTTCATGGAGTTTTGTCTTCTTTATGAAAACTAGTTTGTACCTGGTTCTTTGTGACCATGTTAGAAGTGATGGAGGAGCTTCTGGTTTCAGCTCTACAGAATGGTTCTGCTGCTTTGGAAGCTGGTTTTACTCAGTTATGATGAGATGATGAGACCAGAAAGAGACTAAAATGATCGTTCAGTTTATCAGCTCATTGTTCCTTCCTCTGCTGAGAGCACAAAGATCTGCTGCACTGATCTGAAGCATGTGTGAGCTGCTCACGTTCAGTTTGGCCTCCAGATGAAATGCTTCAGATGATCTGAATAAACTGCTTGTTGACAACCTGTAAATCATCCCAGAGGGTCTCACCTAGACTGGATTATGAACTGAACCGCTTCAAGCCAAGACGCTGAAAAATTGTTTGGAAATGTGCACAGTTTTACAGCTTTATAAGGATATCTAGCATTACACTTTATTATTTGGATGAATTTACAGAGAACAGCTTTATGAAGGATCAGAACAGACACAGCAGAATCACATCTTTAATCTATTCAAAGTGTCGAACTCTAAAAACTCTGGATCCTACACTTCCCATAATGCAACCCAACAGAGCCTCACTCAGGCCTGTAGCCAGGTCTTCCACCTCAACATCTCCAGGTTAGGATAGTTAACTCCAGGGTGTCATTCAGCCACGACTAACCACCAGCAGGTTGATCCAGCCGCGGTTTCAGCAAATATTTCACTCCAGTGAGCTAAGTGTCAGCAGAAATAATGGAAAATGTTCACAAAATGTTGATCAGAAGCTCTTTAGAGGGTTCATTTCCTGGTAGGACAACAGCCTCTCACTGCTTTCTTTAACAGAGCACCAGTCTGTATTCTAATGAAACATAACGTCTTTTTCACATCCCCACAACATTTCATTGTGTTTCAAACTGGACTTTTTCATTTTATTCCATAACTCTCAGCTGTCTTTGGTCCTCAGTAGATGTGTCTGCTGTTGTTATGGTCAAACATCATTAGATGCTCTTCAGAAGGTCTGGTTTTTGCCTGTTTATTTGTTGGTAACTTTTGCTGAGTTCTGCTCTAATGTTCTGATTGAATAGAAAGTCTTTTACCTCCTTCTCCCATGCAGGTTTATGGTTATCTGTAATCTCTCTGACTGGAGAACGTTAGAACCATTGTAGAACCGTGGAACCAACAGTTGCAGAGATGAAGCCTGAGGTTCTGGAGACTCATTTAGCATCAGATGATCTGCTTATTGGCAGAATCTGTCAGGACATGAAGTCCTGCACAACCTGGTGGTCGTCTGAAATCTCCATCACTTATAGATGATTTACTTCATCAAATCATTTATGTTAGATCATTCCTTTAAACCCAGTGGCACCGACAATCTTTTAAAGCCCTCAGAGATCTATGTGGACCTCGGTGTGAAGACACCACAACCCCAGAGCACAGCAGACCCTAGAAATCTAATCACTGAAACCCCTAAACATGACCGCAAAATGCTAATTGTAGGATTCGAGTTAACTGGTGAAGTATGCATTCACATAGAAGAATCTGACTCCAGTTCCCATTCTGTGCAGAACAAACTAAAGGAAGGAAAGCAAAGATAACAGAGATATTAGAGCCAGACGAGGCAAATAGACCCAGTTAGTGATTATGTACACCATGTACACGTAAAATAGAAAGGAACTAGTTCTATACAGGTTAAATTGTTAATCAGTAAATTATATCTCGGGTTTGTTGTTTCTTTTATTACCTTTTTTATTTTTAATTAGAGGATGTAGAGGATGAATCTGTGTTTAATATGCAGATGAAGATTATGTAAAATGTAGACTACCTTAAAACTCCTGAGTGTTCTGAGCATCAGGGTGGGTTTGGTTCATCATTTCTTCTGCAGGTTTCTAGTTATTGTGGTTTAGTCCATTAAACAAACAAACAAAAGAACCCACATGGAAGTAGAGTGGAAACAACAGACATACATTTATCATCCAATCTGTGATCCATGCAGAACATTTTCCTCCTTTAAAGGTTAAAATCAGAGTCAGATAAAGATGTGTGACCACCTCAGCTCCTCTCTTTAATCCCAGCGGCCGGCTCATGCGGTCATTGTCCTCTAAGTGGATAAAGCAGCATGGACTGGATTTTAATGGTATTAGCAGTCCCAGAACCAGTGACCAGTAAGAGGATTGTGAACTTGCAGAGACCTGTGAGGGGCTGCAGATAAACCTGTGGGATTGGAACCCTCCAGGTGATTGGATGTCTGGGTTTGACTTCAGCATCAAAACGTTTCCAGCAGCAGAAATGACCCGGAGTGATACGAGGCAGGAGCTAGTCCAGCCTCTCTGCTGTCATCTGTCCTCCTTCCTCAGCTGTCAATCAAAGCTACGAGCAACCTGAGCGTCCTCAGACCGCTTTAAAGGTTCCACTGATTGATGCCACACTTTAGCTGGATTATATGCTCTAATCCAGAGCTCTCTCTCCCAGTCAAAATAATACATGTGGAAATGACTGAGAGCAGCTCAGAGCCTGACTGAGGGAGGGCAGTACCTCATGTGACCAGCAGAGGAGCTGTTCTCTATGAAACCATGAGGATCTGCAGCCGTCAGCCTCCTCAGCCTCCGACTGCACATCAGGACATCCTTAAATTCAGTTAAATTATCTACAAATCATAGAGATTTATAATCCATAGAGTTCACTTTGCATGTGCAGTATTTTTACAGCAGTCTGCTTTTTTTCACCTCCTCTACTTTCTCAAAATAATTATCATGAATTAAAAATCTACTTTCACCTTGTAGTGTTTCTAATCTGTTTGCTATATATACAGTTTATTACACTAAAATATCAATAATAAAGTTTAATTATATTTAATGAACCTTTTATTCATCAACTGTAAAATATTGAACAGAAAAAGGTAAAGAATAAAAATTTAATTGTGCTACTTCTGGTCCAGACGTTATTGATTTTTGCACAAACAGCAAATAACAATATCTATGTTTCTTTAATAATAACTATTACTATATTTTTAAATAATAAATACTTTAATATTTTGAAGAAAAAATACACTTGTGTGAAATATGCTGACTTTTTTTTTAGTCACCCACAACATAGAAACATGGAAAGAAACATAGTTTATGAGCATTTTAATGATTAGAGCGAATTTCACCAGAGGAGAGGTTTCTGTGAATCTTCAGATGCTGGAACTGAATTTATACGAGAGTTTTTTAAGAACAACCTGGACAGTCACAAGAACTCAGTCAGTGTCCACACTGCTTTATTTTATTAGAATGAAGCAGCTCCTTCACAACTTTATTTTTGATTATTTATGCCATGAGGTGTCTGTGCAGAGATGTCATTATATATATATATATATATATATATATATATATATATATATATATATATATATATATATATATATATATATATATGAGTGATGCCCTGATGTAGCAAATTCATACAGAAACATGAGCTTAATAACTATTGTTTTATTGTTTTTTGAACAAAATTGGTGTGTCTGTTGAGCAAATTCTTAATTGACAAAAAAAATAAAGAGCAAATTTCATAACTGAGCAGTTGTTTTTCTTGTAAAAATATCATTTAATGTTGGGCTTCTGTATGTGAGGACACACTGTCTTTTGTGATGAGGCATTGACACACCCTTACATTTGGTGAGCGTTATCACAGCCTTAGAGGTTCCATCCACCTCAGTAAACCTGATCGCTGAATCAGGATCAGTTTAAGGCTGAGCTCTTTTTATCCTGAACCTGTGTCCTGCTGACTGAGTGTCTGTGGAGCGTTTATAATGTAGATATGAGGGCAGTTCAGACGTGTTCACAGTAAATTATCTGCATTAATATTTGTTCTGCTCCTTATGTTTGATTTTCCAACTTAGAAAACAAGAGTTCAATATGCTTCTTTTCATAAATATTTATTACAGATTATTAGGATGACAGGCAGAATATAACAGTATGTAGCGTTATTAAAGCTCCTTACTGGGTTAAAATCAGAGTGGATTCTGCTGTATTTTTGATGTTCTGATCGAGCCTCGATGGGCTCTAACCCATCATGAAGCCAACGGTGTGATTGACACCAGGACTCTGCTGGCTGATCAGTAAAGCCACACAGGTTAGTGACTGGATGTAAAACTCAATACATCATTGATTAACAATTAGAGGGCGGTGCAGTATAGCCAGGGCTTCATTTAAATCAGGCAGAACAGGTCACTGTTAGCATTGCCACGTGCATTCTAATCTACAGTCAGATGGGTTTCTGTCTCCTCAGTGTGCCACCAGATACCACTGAATGTATGCAGAGGAGATAATAAATAATAAAACAATAATAAACAATAATCCATCCGTCCTGTGGAGCATCAGAGGACAGTTAGAATACTGCCTGACAGGCAGGCGGCAGAAAGGAAAAGATTTCTGTTGCATTCTCTGACTTTTGCTGACAAAAGAGGGCAGTATGATGACATTGACAAAGTAAGCAAACTTTTACTTTGACACTCCGCGCTCACTGTGTGTGTGTGTGTGTGTGAGTGAGAGTGAAAAGCCTTTCTCGGTGTGTGTGTGTGTGTGTGTGTGTGTGTGTGGTATTCAGGGAGGCGTGTGCAGCGTGCCTTTGCCAATATGCTCAATGTATGCAATTACTCATTCATGTGGATGTGTGTGAACGAGTGCACATGCACAAATATACACACCCCCTTTCTCTCTCTCTCTCTCTCTCTCTCTCTCTCTCTCTCTCTCTCTCTCTCTCTCACACACACACACACACACACACACACACACACACGCACTCAGGCACGTTTTCTCCAGCCGTTGTGGAAAACATTAAGGCCTTCTTACCGCATTATAAAAACACAGAGGAATGTGTGTGCGAAGTGTGCACGACAGGCATGGATTTTTTTTTTTTTAAATTTATTTATTTTTTATCATCACAGCATTGTATGAGACCAGAAAAAAGATTTTAAACCTGGATGTGTGCTCGCAATGTTCCAATCTACCTCCAAGAAAAAAAAAATAAAACTGTTCAGCAGAGTTTGAGTGAACAGCTCCTGCTTCCACAGGTATGACCACATGTATGACCACAGGTATGACCACATGTATGACCACATGTATGACCACAGGTATGACCAAAAAATCAACATGCTGTATTAAATGTAGCAGGAAATGAGGTGTTTTACCGCATTCTCATGCTATAATTGCATCAGATGTTGCTAGAAAGCCTTTGACCAGCGTTGCCCTGCTTAGCGCTCAACAAACACTCGTCTTAGGGATGAAAGCGGCGCTGAACGCCAGCCTGCTAATGATAGTATACTCAAACAATCAGGGCAGAGCACACATTGGCCCCCGTCTCACATAATGACAAACGCCGGTCCTAAATACGATGGCTTCGCTGCTGCATGTTGGAACCGGCTCCTGGTGCATGGCGCCAACCCAGCCGCCGCTGCCAAGCATTCTTCAGATTTCATTAGGTAATAGCTCATTCATTATGGGGGCCGGGGCCGGGGCCGTCATTAAAGCCTAATCAGAGAGGACACACACACACACACATGTATGATGCTGCACACGCCTATGTATAAAATGTAGTGGGCACAGAGCTGTGCACTAGAGGCATGCTTTACTCATGCGCGCACACACATACACACACACACACACACACACACACACACACGTATGATGCTGCACACGCCTATGTATAAAATGTAGTGGGCACAGAGCTGTGCACTAGAGGCATGCTTTACTCATGCGCGCGCACGCACACACACATACACACACACGCACACACACACACACACACACACACACACACACACACACACACACACACACCCTAGGCTTTAAGTTGTGATTTGTTAAACCTTCCCGGGGCCTCCTGGGCCCTCCCTGTCTGTTCACCCTCCAGTGAGCACCGTGCTGGGGGCCACCTCTGCTCCTTGTCTCTACTGGCCATGTGTGAAGGCCCAAACAGCTGGGCCCCGGATACCCCGCTCCTCTATCAGAATGTGTCTCTGCCTGTGCGTGTGTGTGTGTGTGTGTGCGTGTGTGTGTGTGCGTGTGTGTGTGTGTGTGTGTGTGTGTGTGTGTGTGTGTGTGTGTGTGTGTGTGTGTGTGTGTGTGTGTGTATGTGTGTGTGTGTGCGTGCGTGCATGAATTAAAGTGTTCCTCCATGAGAGAGGGCCAAAGAGGTGCTGTTCACTCACAATAAACACGTTTTCATTGCTGGTTCTGACGGTTTAACGGCTGTACTCTACTGAACCCTGATGCTATATTTTAGAACAATCCTAGAAATATTTTACTCTCAAATATAACCCAGTCCTAATGTTTCTCAACCTGAGGGTAGCGTGACATGTGAGGTCCTGTTGTATGCAGATGGGGTTATTTAAGATTTCTAAATCACACTGAGCTGGTAAATCCTCAGCTTTAGTGAAATGTATTAAAACAAATGTGAGTACATTTCCATTTGGAATGGGAAGCATTCATCCAGTATACTCTACCGTTCAAAAGTCTGGGGTCATCCAGACAAAACTCCCACTTTTATCCATGTGCTAACATAACTGCACAAGGGTTTCTAATAATCAGTGAGCCTTCCAACACCATTAGCTAACACAATGTAGCATTAGAACACAGGAGTGATGGTTGCTGGAAATGTTCCTCTGTACCCCTATGGAGATATTCCATTAAAATCAGCCATTTCCAGCTACAATAGTCATTTACCACATTAACAATGTCTGCACTGGATTTATCATTCATTTAATGCTATCTTCAGTGAAAAGAAAATGCTTTTCTATCAAAAATAAGGACATTTCTAAGTGACCCCAAACCCAAAAATCAAACAGCGGTGTACGTACCAAGTGGACAAACAGTCAATATATTGCTCATGTGTACAGTCTGCAGCATCTATGTGGAATGTAAAAGAGTGAATCATCATGACAAATGTCAACTGCAGTGCATTTTAGCTCCTAACTTTACTGTTTTGGTTCCCTGTGCATCGGTGTTGTTGCATTCAGTGGCAATCAGTCCCTGATCAGCACCATCCAATAGAAAAAAGCCTCTAGCAGGTAAACAGGATGAGGCATTTAGCAGCCAGAGAACCAGATGTTGACTGAAACACACCTAAAAGGAGGGACGGTATTGGACTTAGCAAGGAGACAAAAACGTGGAAACAGGGAGCTAACTGCTAGGGAACATGTCGGCCACGGATATTTACCGAAGCAGCAATACAGAAGAGAAAATAAAACAGGTTCATAATACTGTGTTCATTATGTTACAATAACATATTTATGATTTCCACACAGCTCCTGAGGACTAAAGAGTCATCTGGTCCCAGCTTTATTCCACTGACTGCTATCTGCTCACCTGTGTTTAACCTGAGAACCCAGGGAGGAATACTGCGTACCTGCATGTTTTACTCATTGTCTGACCAGGATTACAGCCAGAACTTGAATACGCTCTGAACGGTTAATTTCCCATTAAAGGGAGCGGGTGGAGGGGTGCGTGGGCGCTGTCTGAACAGGACCGAGTGTGACCGTGGAATCGCCACGGCGTCTTAAATGGATTCAGTGCAGGAGCCCCCTGGGTTTCCCCTGAGAGAGCCCCGAGTAATACATCATATTGCTCTTAAAATAGCTATTAACCGCAGCGAGGAGAGAGAAGAGAGGAAGGGAGGGAAGGAGGGAGGGGAAATTAAGCAATGTTCACAGAGTCATTCTCATACAATAACTCACCATTAACCTAAGCACTAAAAGGCTCGCTGTCTCTTTCTGTTATGCCTCCCTTTAATTGATTCTCCTTTTCCCTCTGCGGGCCGCTGAAGGAAAAGAGAAAAGAATACGAGGAAACTTGCAGATGAGGCACGGTTCTTTCTCTTTTTCCTCCTCGCCGCTGTTTTAACTGGGTTCAGTGTGTATTAGCTGAGAGGATAGTAGAATGTAGCCTAATCCCTCTCAAGTTGAGAGCATCCCAAACCTATTCACAAAGTTTGTGTCCTGTGTATCTCCAATTAAAAAGGCCTGCCAGATAAGTATGGCAATAAGAGGATCCTAGGAAAATTAGACACGCGGCACTAATCTGTGGCTGTAAAGGAGGTTAAGATTAGGATTTAATCCACCAATATGATTCCTGCTGCTCAGACTGCCCCATGCAGTGGAAAAAACAAACACCTCCAAGATGAGGTTTGCTGAAGACACATGATTGAAATCCCTTCCTTCAAATTAACATACACATATGTAAATGAGCTCTTAATTAATTGCAAAACGTATTTTTGATTAAATACTCCAAACGTCATGATTCTAATCTTGACCGGGAATGTAGGGGGGGAAAAAAGTTTTAATTAATTTTGCCAGTTAAACCTCATCAACACTTTGAATGGAATGTAATTAGGAGGCCGCCCTCTCTTCTTATTTCTCAGCTGCGAAATCAAAAATCAGCCATTGTTATCACATTTGTAATGCATCCAGAGTGAGCGATGAGGACGATAGACGAGCAGGGTCCTGATTTCATAGCAAAGTAAAATAATGCTGCTAATTGGCAGATATTCTAATATTGATTAAATTAGATGGAAAACACTCCTTTCATTAAGCGCTATGATACAGCCTAATTCTGATCATCTTCTCTGTGTCTTTGGGATTACCAATTAAATAGGCTTTGTGGAAGTTTTTCAAACCGGCGGGCGAGAGAGGGCTCAATGAAATTAGGCCTATAGTTGGTGAGAGTCGGAGCGAAGCCGGCGTTCCCTCCACTGTTTACCGAGGACAGTGTTTGTGTGGGAAGTCATGGTTAATGATGTATTCATCCGCTCTG
Organism: Amphiprion ocellaris; assembly: GCF_022539595.1. Lineage (NCBI taxonomy): Eukaryota > Metazoa > Chordata > Actinopteri > Pomacentridae > Amphiprion > Amphiprion ocellaris. The sequence goes on from NC_072785.1 coordinate 22,893,141, forward strand.
CTGTGGAACTCCAAGACCAACTCAACATGTACTGCGCTCAATTATGTGAAGAGGAAGAGCTGATAATGAAAACTAACATGAAGCCCCTGAGTGGATCAAGATGTGTGTGTGTGTGTGTGTGTGTGTGTGTGTGTGTGGGAGATGGTGGGGTGTGAGTATTTGCTGGTAGAACTGTATCCCTGCTCTTTCATCATACCCAGACAGAAGCCACAACTCCTCACACTTTCTCAGATGAACCTTTCAAAGCCTCCAAAACTTTCAGCTCCCCTCCCTATCCATCCACACCAAAGCAGCCGTCCACTTAAGAGTATAAGGAGGCTTACTTGGGGATAAGACCCTGCGAGGTGCTCGAGGTGAGATAACCAATTACCCATGATCACTTTTGACTCTTCTAATCTCCCCGCTGTATCGGCGGGATTTAGCCGCAGCAGCACCTGTGAAACCTGGCCATCTCCAACCTGCCGCTGCTGCCTTTGTTATTCTAATGTCAGCCACTTGACTCATCAGCAGTCAAAGGGGATAAGCATCAGCCGTGTGTGTGTGTGTGTGTGTGTGTGTGTGTGTGTGTGTGTGTGTGTGTGTGTGTGTGTGTTATGGGAGTGACCTGGCGACCTTCTGAACACACAGACATGATTGATAAGGACGGTTTGGTCAGAAATAAGTCATAGTGTCAGTACCAGTGCTGCGCTGTGTTTCCCATGGAGACACATGCAGCTGATAGAAGCCATGTGTGTGTCTGTGGTGTCGCTGCAGTTCAAGCTGTTTTCTAAAGACCAAGTGTGCTGCTTCACAGCTCCCATCACTCAAGAGGCCAATAGTTGCTGTTTTTCAGTATCCAAAGTTACGAGGAAGAAACTTTACAGGCTGCTGCTCTCAAACCAGCGTCTAAAATGCTGTTAAACTTGTCTCTGCCTGGTGAATGACAGCAGACACTCAGATTATGTCGCAAACATGTTGATCCAATCAGGCTGGAGTCCTCCAAGCCACCATCTACTCTGATTCATCATTTTTCAGATGATCTTAGATTTATTTATTGGCTCCATGTTACCCTCCTGCTGTCAGTCATCTGTATGAGGCCAGTGAGCTCAGCAGATACTCCTGATTTATGAATGTGAGCAGGTCTTGGGCAATGCTGGCAAAACTCTGGCAAGAATTTATGACTTTCTGACGTCTGTCTGACTGTTGTCCTGTCAACACAACCCTGAGGAGAAAACAGAACTTTGCACTAAATAAAGTCAGAGAATGAAATGACTCATGAATGCTTGGAAGAATTGGTTGAACATTTGCATCTTAAATTACTTTCATTTGTGAATTATAAATCCATAAATTGTCATAGCCACAGCTTAATGCTGTGGGCTGTAGCAGTGGCCCTGCTTTCTCTCTCTCTCCTCCAGGTTGGTTGCAGCTCTGGTCTGGCGGCAGGTGTGGCATATTGGTAATCAGCAGATCGTGTGCAGGTGTGGCATATTGGTAATCAGCAGGTCGTGTGCAGCCCTGGTGTTACCACTATTGGGTTTACTTAATTTCTGTTTCTCTGTATTAGTTATAGTTCTCCGAGCCACTAGAGGCTGTCTAGATCTGCTCCCCACTTGAGTAGGTTACTTTGCTACTTCCTGTTCCTAGCTGGGATTTGTAGTCCTAAGTTTCTTTGTGTGTAAATAAAGCATTGTAAACAGTACCACTTCCTGCTTGTTCATTTCCCGCATCTGAGCCTCTACACCTGCCGTAACATAAATTGGTGCGATTAGTGAATAAAATGCATATGTATAATTAATAAATACATTAATATAATATATTGATTTAGGATAATTTAGCTGGTAACTGACAACATCCCTTTTATAGAGTTGGTGTACCAGGGAGTTTAATTATTATTATTCCACCAAGGAACACAGTGGAGTAATAATAATCAGCATCAGCATCTGTCTGTCTGTCCATCAGTCTGTCTGTCTGTCAGCAACATTACTCAAAAACAGACTCATAGATTTGGATGAAATTTCCAGGGAAGGTCAGAAATGACACAAGGACCAAGTGATTAGATTTTGGCAGTGATGCAGCTTATAGTCTGGATCCATGGATTTGTTAAAGATTTCTGTATCGTTGCCAGATAGCGCCACGGCGTCACTGTAACCATGACAACAAGTGAACACTATGTCAGCTGCCTGCTGATGATCACATGATTGTGATCCTACTACAAATGCACCACTGAGGACTTATCAGGACTTATCTGTCAGAAATGATCCAAGGAACAACTGATTAAATTGTGGGGGTGTTTCTGAGTTCCATCAATTCCCGCCGCCCGCTACATATTTAGGTCATGTGATTTGGTATCTGTACATAACGCACACATGCAGAAGACACGCCTGTACTCAGTGCAGGTCATTGTGTTTGTGGATACATCTATATTAAATGGAGCCGTGATTTCTGATCATCAATAACTAATAAACAAATGCTGCATTTCTGACAATATGGGGGAATAAGCAGCCTTGGAAGAGGACTGAGCTCTCTGAGGGCTTTTCTAGTTATTATTGTTACTGTAAAATGCCAGAACAACCACAACATGTAACACTGACCAGTACGGTTTAACAACCAAACTTAATGGCGCACCAACCAAAGTGTTCACGTTATGTGTCTGACTATTAATAAAATGTCCTTCAAAAAAGATGAATAGGTTCTAAGTAATAGATTTACTAATGGTAAGTAAAGTTGTTTACAGTAGATCGGTTATAATTAGAGAATATAAATATTCTACTTCTCGGTTGCTTTTTACTGACTGAACCATTTGATCACTGACCTTCTAAGACTGTAAACATTTGGAGTAAAATCCATTTACTAACAACTCATTAAGTATTTAACGATGGATCCTTTAAATGGCAATTTGAACAGATACAAAGAATAAACACTCGTTAATTCAAATGCATGTTTATTTGTTTGTAACTGAGGCTTAAATAATGCATGATGCATTAATACCATAAACATAAGGCTGATTGTAGGACAGTGTGGTAGCATGGAGCAGATAGATAGAGCACCAGTTCAGGAACATTTAGTGCATTATGTCACAGTCAAGACTATTATACGTTATAATGTTATGTCAAAGATTTTAAACATTCCTTCATCCTATACAGAGCATTAAAAACACCACCATGTTCTAACTTTCATGTACAGAACCTGTGTTTCTAGATAACTCCATTAAATGTCTTTATTTCTGTATTCCTGCTCTCAGCTCCTGTATTTTACTGTCATCTGCATCACTGTACAACAGTATGGTGGATGAGATCTGAGAGGGATTGTTCCATGAGCAGAGGATGACAAGTCCTTATTTATCCAGGTGTGTCCTGCTGAGCTCATGAACCTCCACATGTTTGTCGTCTTAACGGCCTCTTGGCGTGGACGTATTAAAGAGAACTGCACTGGGAACTGTGGCACTTACTGGAAATAAGTCACAGCAGTAGACACCAGACTACCGGCACAGTGTTGGGACAGACCGAGTGTCACTTCAAGCATTTTGCTTTCACCTGTGTAAAGATATAAAAGACCTGCTATATAGAAACCACTGAGGCCATCAGTAGCAGCTGCAGGATGTTTGAAGCTGACAGTAGCACAGGTAGACACGTTTAGTCAGCTGACTCAATATCATCAATTTAGTCTCGATTATACTCCTTATGGACTCACATCTGGACAGCGGTGGACACCACAGAGACATAATGGTTATAATAACACTCTCTAGTCCACTTGGAGGACATTCCATCCATGCACAGTAAACCAGCGCGCACATTGCTGCTCCTGTAGATTCTGGCCAGCACGTTGACATCCACACAGGGGTCCATGAAGTTAACATTCTGCAGACCCCAGCAGACCTAAATGTACTCATGAACATGGAAAGCATGACACCGACATCACATAATAGAATTTAACTAAGGCTGACAACCACGAGCTAACGTTAGCCAACACAAGCTACTGGTCATAAGTCTGAACAGCAAAACCCATGAGTGTGTACTGAAAGGACCAACAGTGTGTTTTACTGCTCATGAATTCAGCTTTTCAGTTGTGTAAATGTATTTATGTCTAATAATAATATGAGTATACAGCTTTGTGTCGCTGTTAGGGTGGCTGAGGATGGAAAGGTCAACACTTGGATACAGTGATGGAAGGTACATTAAGAAGTACAGCGTCTTCATGAGACCAGTTTGTCTTTTTAGCCCGGCTCCTCACCAACCTTTAAGAAATGTCAAGTGGCTTGTACAAATGAGGGATACTTCCACATCTCAGAGTCTCTCCTACACTTTAGGGCATTCAGTAGCTTCCTGAGAATACCAGAGGTTTCTGGGAGGGCAGCGAGTGTGACAGAGGGCTTCATGGACTGGTGGATGGGAATATTTCCAAGACCTCGCTCTGGATTTATGAGGACAACAGTCAGACATGCTGTTGGAAAGGCCATCTGCTGGCCGTATTGGATGGTTTAGTAATAGTTAGCATGACCAACTAATGTGACAGGCATGACTCTAAAACTAATTGCAAATTGTCAAAATGGCAAATATAAAGTAATACAGCAAGTTCTCAGCTGCATAAATCATCAGGCTGGTAATCATTTCTGGAAAATTCATAGAAATTAGGATGGCCTTTAAAGCTTCACAAGGAAGTTTACAAACTGGTTAAAGTTACCCAGTGGGGTTGTGGCAGAGAGGAACGTCATCTTTATGAATCGATATGTCTTTACCTCTCTGCCCAAATGAAACTCTAAATTCTGGTATAAACGTTCATAAGAAGTCATAATAACACGATATACTCCCCTTCCAGAGAACCTCAGAGTCACGAGTGTTAAATCTCTCCTGCCATGCCTTCAGAGTTTACTGGATTAGTTGGAATGTGACTAATTCAACTAAACAATATAGCTCCCAGGATTTCTGGATATTGAAGTTCATGATGATTCTAACCCCATCTCATACTGACCTTTAGAGCTGTTAGGTGGTAGACCAATGCCCCTGAATCCTGATACTTATTAAAGCCAACCTGTGTAGTTTATTACTCCGCCAAGGAACATGGTGGAGTTATGTGATGATCGGCGTATGTCTGTCTGTCTGTCAGCAACGTTACTCAAAAATAGACCAACAGATTTGGATGAAATTTCCAGGGAAGGTCAGAAATGACACAAGGACCAAGTGATTAGATTCTGGCAGTGATGCGACTTATAGTCTGGCTCCACGGATTTGTTAAAGATTTCCACATCATTGCCAGACAGCAGCACGGTGTCACTGTAACCATAACAACCAGTGAACGTCAGCTGCCTGCCGACGATCACATGATTGTGATCCTACTACAAATCCACCACTGAGGACTTATCAGGACTTATCCATTGAAAATGATCCAAGGAACAACTGATTAAATTGTGGGGGTGTTTCTGAGTCCCATCAATTCCTGCCGCCCGCTACATATTTAGGTCACATGATTTGGTATCCGTACATAACGTACACATGCAAAACGCACACCTGTGCTCAGATCATTGTGTTTGTAGGTACATCTATATTAAATGGACACATTCTATGATGCTGTGATTTCTGATCATTAATAACTAATTGCTAAGGAATTAATTCCAGGCTTCTTCATGGAACAGGTGTAACCACCGCATCTTCATTAGGAACTTCATCAACAGAGACCACCAAATGACAAGTAACAATTTCTCAGCACTCACAGAATACTTCACTTCCACGTATCTGCGCACACATCCTTCAGAATAAAAGCATGGCTCAAAACACAATGAGTACAGGCATATAAATTTCATGTTGCTTAACACTAATAAAAAAAATGCTGCATTTCTACAAAAATGCTGCATTTCTGGCAATGCCAGATGGGGGAATGAGCAGCCTTGGAGGAGGACTGCACTGTTTGAGTGCTTTTCTAATTTTGTAAATGAGCAGTTTTATAGACATCTCAAAGTGTGTTTCATTTGTTTTCTCACCAAGGTACATCCTGTTTATCCTTCAACTCAATGAAGCACAGTAAAGAAATGTTGAGCTTTTAAAACATTCACAGAGTCTTTAAATCTTCTGAAACCTGGATAGTTTGCATTGGCCTGAGCTCTTCTTCACCTCTTCTATTACCTGGACACATCCAGCTCACCAACAGGCTGTTCTTTAAAGGATTATTCTGGGTTTTACTTCCAGCTCTTATCACAGCTGCTGTGATTGACGTTTAACAGTTTGACTTCAGGTTGTCTCTTCTTCTGTCCATTTGTCTGCCTGTCACATTCATGCCTTGAGCCATTTTTAAAAAAAATATTGCACAAATATTGGACTCCTGGATGAAGAATACAGTGATGAGAGGCTGAGCACACATAGGGTTGTAACCTACTGACATGTCGGTACTGTAATATATAATCATGACATTTTCCATCCTGAAGCATCCACATTTTAAACATCCATGTTTGAAGCACTGTCCACTATCATGACTACAACTGTGTGTTCTAACAGGACCAGCATGTCAACATATCTGTTATTTTATTTACATTACAATAAGTGTACACGCCTTAGTAATTACTGAAGTGTTAAACACAACAATGTTTATAGACAGTCAAACCAATCATTTAAGGCAATTAAAACCACCTGGTTAAGGTTTGATAATGATGTTAAAAACAGGACATGGTTAAAAGAAAGCCTTGGTCTGACACAGAATGCGTTCTTCATCATTTTACTGTCAGACTGTTGCATTCGTACATGTCAGAAATTAAATCAGTCAATATAATTCTGTTATTGTCAATATAAATGATGGCAGAACTAAAAAAAATACCCAAGTTGTATCCTTTAACTTTCACAATAAGCTCTGAAAGCCATGCTGTGTTTGTGTGCCAGGCTTGGCTCTCATTTAGTCCGGTGGCCTGGAGTGACAACAAAATCACAGATCACCTCCTTAGAGCAGTGGGTGGATCCAGAGGTCCCACAGAGACACTCTCTGCCCATTTTCCCACCACATACCCTTCCACCAGGGAAAATCTGACCCATCGAAGGATTTCCAAGACAGACAGGATAATCTGACATGCTCTAAGACGACACCGCTGCTCCACCTCGCCCTCCCTTCCCCCTCCCATCACAAGCCAGGGTGTCGAGCTAGCACAAATAAGAGACACTTTGAAAAATAAGCTGCTCATTTGGGACTGAGTGGATTCAGATGGTTGGCCGGTGCTCAAAGGCACAGAGAAACGGGGCGGTTGGGTCAGCTTATTATTTCAGTGGATACAAGGCGCTGATGTTCTCCCTCATATGGCATTTTCTCAATCAAAAGGCCTTGGTCGTTAGAATGAGAGCCAGGATCCACAGTTCCTTTCTACTGCCAGAATCTTCATTTTCAGGAATAATGAAATGGTAGAGGGACTGGAAATCTGAACCTACAGCAGAACTGGAGTTACCTTCATCTTACCGTGATGACTGAGGCCCTAACAAAGAAGAGGAAGATGCATGCCCAAGTTAGAACTGGAATGTATTTATATTAGTGTTTGTAGGGGAGTGAGGATGTCAGAATAAAAGAAAAAACAAGAAGAACTTATTGAGTGGTTTCTGGTAGGCACGTTTAAATAACTTAGGAACACTGGCCAGAAGATTATTACTCTGCCAAGGAACATGGTGGAGTTATGTGATGATCGGCATCTGTCTGTCTGTCTGTCAGCAACATTATTCAAAAACAAACTCATGGATTTGGATGAAAATTTCAGGGAAGGTCAGAAATGACACAAGGATCAAGTGATTTGATTTTGGCAGTGATGCGGTTTATAGTTTGAACAGCCTTGGCGGAGTACTGCTCTCTCTGAGGGTTTTTCTTGTGTTTCATGGTGCTGAAATGGTTAAAAAAAAAAACCAAAGAAGAGCGTATGCCTGGCAAACCTCCAGGTTGTTGGGTTGCAGACAGGCAGTGGTTTTGCACATGAGGGATTTGGTGAGGATATCAGGAGGTAGACAGGAGTCCAGGACATTCACACAGAGCTTGTGTCACTTTTTAAATTCCCACCTGTAGCTACTTGTGGGAGCAGTGCAGGAGACTTCTTTATTCAGTTTATTTATTTCCACTATGAAATTCAAATACCAACACACTCTGAGAGGCAGACAGATAACAATATAAGATATATAGCTAATACAGCTCCTTGGCTGTATGAAGTCAGTGTCTGTGTTGGAAGCTCTCATGGTGGACCACAGTTTGTGTCTGAAGTCTTTAAGGCCAGAGCAGGCTCAGGAGAAAACTGAAGTTGCAGAACTTTACCCATCAAGTGACGAACATGTTTCCAGAGATGTGATGCTTTGGTTTACTTTCCACATGGAGCAGTGTTGAGTGTTGTGAGTGTTGTGAGTCCTCGGTGCTTCCTGAGTCATGCTCCTTGTTGAGTGATCCAATCAGATCCCTGCAGAGCTACATCAAATCCCTTTCAAAATGATATTTCACCCACACATTCTGTTTCATTTTAGGGAAGATAAAGATGTTCTGACAGCCATCTCACTGAAACTCCTAACACCTTTATGATTTTCTTTTATCATTTATTTGTGTCATAGAAGGCGTTGTTTCTGTGCAGTTAGAAAAAAGGTCTTTTCTGAAGATCTTTCACACAGGGCAAAGAACTTCCTCAAATCTGCTGAAGTACGAGGAGCTGCACACTGACCTGTGTCCCTCTGCCTCTAAACATAGCTGCACCAGAAACCTCAAACAGGGTGTTTTCAGTGTGTCAGACAGGAAGGGGTTAACATGTGGTGGTATCTCGGCTGGGAGCTTCACAGCCAAACCAGACCACATCAGTGCAAATGCAGCACAACAACACCTGCATCATGGAGCGCCAGACACACCATTAGATAACAGAAAGAGTGAGCTGCTATTACCTCCACCCTCAGGCCGCAGGTTCAACTGTCTGTGTGCTGAACGTGCACTCCCTGTCATGCTGTGGTGACAGATCTATATCTGACAAAGAGCAGGAGGAAATACAACAGGTGGAATTCACATCACACTGGAGAGCCTTAGAATGATCAGAATGTGCGCTTCATATCTGCAGCGCTGCTCACAGAGGGGAAAAAGGCATGATTAAAGGTTAACTACATTTACACTGCACTACACACACCCACGCATACTTCAGGTGTGTGTGTGTGTGTGTGTGTGTGTGTGTGTGTGTGTGTGTGTGTGTGTGTGTGTGTGTGTGTGTGTGTGTGTTTTCTGGGGATTTCCTGAGCTTGTGGAGTTGTGAATGTGTCTCAGCTCATCACCATCATCTGTCAGATGGTATAAATATTAGGTTTTGTCATTAATTTTGACACTTTTGATAACACTGCACTCGAGTGAATTCTGTAACTAAACCACTACCAGCAGGTCCGATGAAACAGAAACACATGCAGGCTGATGATTCAACACATATTTGTCCACTGCATGTTCTCTTCCTTGGTTCTACTTGTCTTAACCCTCCTGTTGTCTTCTTTTACGGCCACCAAAAAATATTGTTTCCTTGTCTGAAAAAATGCAACATTTGAGCAAAAAAATTCCCCAAATTTCTGAAAATTTGCAAAACCTTCATCAAGAAAATTCCAATTTTTTTAATAATAATAATAATAATAATAATAATAATAATAATAATAATAATAATAATAATAATAATTAAGTTTCCCTATTTAAAAAAAAAAATCCCCCAAATTTGGCAAGAAAATTCTAGTAAATATTTTCAAAAAATGAGTAAAAATCTTCCAAAAAATTCTAAAAAATATCTAAAGTGATCCCATATATATATCAGTAAAATTTCTAATATTCTCTTAAGAACATTCACAAAAATTCGTTGGATTTTGGTTGAATTTTTTGTGAATGTTCTTAAGAAACATTTTTAACATTTCTTTTTTTCCACGAAAAAATTTTCCAAAATTTCCCAAAAATGTTGAAAATGTGGACATCAGAAGTTTCACTGTGAAAATATCTTTTTTTCTACATTTTCAAACTTTAAAATGGGTCATTTTGACTCGCAGGACGACACGAGGGTTAAATAGTATTTAGACATATTTTTGTTGTTCAGCCAAATGCAGCAAACCAAGCAGATCACTATAATGTGTTAGTAATTCGTATTGAATCATGAACACCTTAACCCGCCTCGCTGTTTATGGTGTAAAAAGTTGAGTTTTTAGTCTTTAATCACAATGAATGAGACTGCATAAGCACTTTTTTAATTCTGTCTTGCACTTTTCTCACTCCTGCCCTCTACCTCCTTCTCTCTCTGTCTTCTGCTCCTAACCCCCCTCTCTATATGCAAACTGGTCTGACCACAATAGTCAGAGTGCTCACATGATTAAATGGTACTCAGGGACCAGAAGAAATAGCTGTGGTCGGTGGCTTGGCCAGAGGCCGGGGGACAGACTCTTGCTTTTAATCACAGAGGGAGATAATGGCTGCCATACGCCTCCACCGCTGACTTTGTTTTTCTCACAGTTCAGGTCTTCAAGACAGCTTCTCCATCACCTGTGGCAGTAATGTCCGATTCTCCTCCAGGGTCTGCCCTTGAAAAACAGAAGAGAACCCGCCTATGTCCACTCCATCAAGGCCTGCAGAATCAGTGCCCATCTTCACACAAATTCCTCAGAGGTGGTGTTGAACTATTCAGTATGTTTGGAGTTTAAACAGCAATTAACAGCACATGTCCCGACCGTGGATCCACACTAACTCCTCTGTAGGCTACAGTTAATGCTTTCACATATGTTCTCATGTTGCCAACAGTGATTACCTGGTTTAGGTTCTATTCAATGATGACCCAGAATTAGCCCCGTTCCAGACTTAAACACTGGCCTTCAGATAATCCTAAGGAAAATAACCGATAATAAATCAGACAATCAGCTGAGCGGTAGGCTGAAACTTACTATAAAACTCTATAAAGTCCAGGGAAGCTGCATGTTCAGCCAGTAATTCTGTGTATTTATCACTACCTAGCCTCTTATAGCCAGACTATTCTACACAGCACCATGCAGAATGGTCTGCTAAACCTCATTAACATTTATCTACAGAGAAAAAAAAAGGTTCTATGATGTCCTGATTTCTTTAAACCAATCTCAACAGTCTTGGATGAGGCCAAGGACAGGGCCACAGTGTTCACTCAAAATAGGGAATTTGTTTTTATGGAACACTTCCATGCAGAGACATAGAACTCCATCAACATGGATTGTTTACTAAAGAGGAAGAAAAAAAAACTGTCATTGCTTATTGGATGAGTAAAACATTCGGCAAAATGTGAAATTTCAGGGTGCAGATTGCTGCTGTTGTTTTCTGTAGTAAAGGGCAATTTGAAAACACTTCACTAGCAAGGACCACACATCAGTGAGATGTGCACAAGTGTTTAGTAAGTGAGAATATCAGTGTGATGTTGATTAGAAGCAAGATAAGCAGCTGTGGTGTATCAGAGAATCAGCAATCCCAACCTGAAAAAGGTGGAGCACAGGGAGGGTGGGGCAGAGCAGATGAGAACTAATGGAGCTGAAGGGTGGTTGAGGCAATTATAGACACATGACAGACTGCTCCTGAACTTCAACAAAGACCAACTGATCAATGAGATGTTGTACAGTCATAGAGCACCCTTTTAACCTGAGCTAGGTTCTACAAAGTGCTTTACAATATTTTCTCAACACCAATGATGACAGAACTAGCATAGAAAGTGCTCACCTAATACTGGGAGTAACTTGGGGTTCACTGCCTGGACCTTATGATGTGTGGACAACTCACTATATACCACCTGAGCCATGGTCACCTAGGTAAGGTAAGAGGCTGTGGTATGGGAAGGACAGTTCGGCATGGAGGGGCTGAACCACTAACCTGATGATTAGTTGACCATCCGCTCTAAGCAGCTATGATGAAGGCTTCTTTTAGGATCAGTGGCAGCTCCCAGGCTGGTAGACGCCAGTTAGACTCCCTGAAGAATGAAGACAAGACTAAGCAATGTGCAGAAAGTTAGTTAGCCTCTAAAGAGCAGTGACTCAAATGCTTTACTCAGGGTCTGGACACCTCTGACTGCAGCTGCTCCAATGCTGAAGGCATGACCTGAAAATAAGACAGGATGAGAATGAGAACAGTCTAACATGTGCCACCCTGGTGAGTTTTTAATTGCAGACTGAAGACTGTTGCACTAAAATATGCTGAGAGAAGTGAGATGATTTCTGGAAGTAAACCATCCGTCCGTCCGTCCGTCCGTCCGTCCACCCATCCATCGTCTGTCCATCATCTATACACCGTTTAACCCTCATCAGGGTCATGGAGGGTGGGGTCTATCCCAGCTGACTGAGGGTGAAGGTTCACCTGGACAGGTAACAGTCTATCACAGGGCTACACATAGAGATAAACAATAACTCACATTCACACCTACGGACAATTTAGAATCACCAATAAGGATAAGGATAAACTTTATTGATCCCACAGTGGGGAAAGTGAATGAACCTCAGCATGTTTCTGGACTGTGGGAGGAAGCTGGAGAACCTGGAGAAAACCCACACATGTACAGGAGAACATGGAGACTCCATGCAGAAAGATCCCAGGAAGGCCGGGACATGAACCAGGGATCTTCTAGCTGCAAGGCGACAGTACTAACCACCAAGCCACCGTGCAGCCTGGAGGTAAGCCACCTAAAGGAAAATCAGATTTTTAAGAGCAGAGGGTTGTGGGAGCATAGAGGCTAGTGATAACAGGTTGACATATTTACCAGTAAGGACTTGTTGGTAAAACTTGACAGAGACTGGAGGTGGTTTGTTTGATGGAGGAGGATCTGCTGCAGTCAGGAACAGAAACCAGGAGATCAGGTTGAGCGGTTCCTCATGGAAGGACTGATGGAGGTCTGCAGAGTGAGGAAGGCATTTATAGACAGAAGACAGGAAGGAGAGTGTTTGAGGTATGATCCTGCTCCTGGTCTTCAGCTGAAATGTTTAACCTCCATGTAAATACAGATCCTCGTGAAAAGTCTGACCAATAGCAGCTCACATCCGGTGAGTCAGACCAATCACAGCACTTGGACACTGAACTGTAATGGGCTGGAGGGGTCACACTTCTCCACCAGCATTCAAGAACATAAAAGAACAGCTTGTTAGGTAAAGTAATACTATCCATAGTACTCAACAAGTTCATTTGTAAGACCTGTTTCATGCTGTCAGCGATGCACCAGCTACCAGTTTTTAATGCTGTTCCAAAATCCAACGTTCTCCCCAAGCACTCCATTAACTTATTATATTCTACTTAATCTCCAGTAACACATGAGAGGCAGTCCATCCCTTTAAAGAGCACTGAGTGGTCTGCAGAGAGTCGGGGTTACTCTCACTGATCGTGTTTTATGGGGAAAGTGCTGCAGAAATAAGGTAAATAATTATATAGACCATATTGACTAATAATCCAAGTATTATGGAAAAATGTTTTAATTATAAAATATTTATTAATTTGGGGGAATTTATATTTGTGTGATGGAGACAAAAGGTTGCACATAGAGCCTTTTAACTTCCGTTGACCTTATTAATCCATGTTTAGATCTGAAGAATAAAATAAACTAAAGACAGTGAGCATTCATGCTGTAATGTCTAACTGCACTGATTAAAGCTGATATATGATATTATATGAAGGGTGTGTGTCTCTTCTGGTTACATAAAGTGTGATTTCAATTGCTGTTCTTTCTTTGTACAAAGACAAACACTTTTTCTCTACACTATGAGGCATTCTGAACTAAATTAGAGTCATGCTGTCACTTCTAATTAGTTAAACATCTCTGAAGACTAGACCTTACTAATGTCAGGTTATGAAGGATTTAATGGAAACTATTAAACTTGAAAATATGTTTTTACCTGCTAAATACCTGTTCAAGTGCTCTTTGAAGTGCAATGAATTAGGCAGACCATTTAACTGTAGATAAGTAAGTACCATTATAAGGAGGCTAAGTAAATGACCTCTATTAATCTGTTCTCTTCTTAGGAGAAAAAGCTTTACTGCTTGAAATACATAGCTTGTACTTCTAATAAAAAACTTATATCATAGAATCTGGATTAGAAAAAGTGTCATTTTTACAACAAAGAACAAAACATGTGAGGTTCTCCTGGTCATTTAAAGGAACCACATAGAACACTGGATGGCCGTAATGAGTGGTCAGCATTTCTCACATTTCTTTTACTCCACTTTTTTTATTCTGCAGTTCTGTCTGCATCCACATCTCTGTCTGACCCACACAGGTCAGGAAACACTAAAAGGTGGAAAAGAATGGAAGAGAACAAAACAACAGCAGAGACGGCCATACTGAGGTAAAATGAAACAAGTGCATTTAAATTAGGGAGATGATGCAAATAAATCTGATGTTTTCTGGAGCCCTGGCTGAACCCTGAACTGAACTTTTTGCTTTTACACTACAGTGTCAGTGTCTTTATGAATGTGGGGAGTTCTAAAAGGAGGAACTTACATCCACTTTCATCAGTGCTGTCCATCCTGACCACCTGCTGAAGGAGACAAAGGCCTGGCTGAGTCCAAGCCTTCTCCAGCTAAACAGCTCCAGAACCGAAGCCATTCCTGTCAGCTCCCCTCATCAGGACCAGTCATCCTCCAGAACCACCATCACCTTTAATGGTTTGGCCAGTTGGCCGTAGTTTCAAATAGGAAACACAAGGTTGGGCTTGTTCTTAATGAGAGATACCTGCACCAGATGGACTTCAAAATGGATACCAGTACTTAATTATTGTTTTCTTTCATTTATTTGCAGGAAAATAAATGAACAGTTTCTACACTGTAAATTCTCATGACTGAAGAGTCAGATGAGGGAGACAGAATATTTGAACCAGGGATGCTGAATCATTTGGCTTCTGTTTGAATCTATCTGGGCTGGATGGTACTCTGCCTGTATGCATCTGTGTGTCAACGTTTTGTTCAGGATAGAACGCGTCTTTGTCGTGGTCAAAAGAACAAACAGTGAAAACTGAATCTGAATGTGTTTTCTTTTGTTTGGGATGTTTGGGCAGAGAGAAAACTCTGGTAATGGGAATAAGGGCAAACAGCTCTCAACATGAAACCCTCTGCTGTCACCGTATCATAATTCCACAGAACACATTCAGCTTAGTCAACATGAGGGTCAAGCAGAAACCAGCGAGTCCTGAAACATGCCGTCTACCTCAGGAGCCTCTGAGAGCAGCTGTCGTCTCTTACGTACAGTCGGATGGACTGTAGCAGTCGTTTTAGTTTCACTTCTCCTGTTTTCATATTGAAACCACATCACAGGGAGAAGTTCACCAAATACCAAGAGGAGTCACAGGTTTGTAACGCCTTAACGGTTCCATTCACCAGAGCAGGGTCTGAATGTTGTATGTGCGCTGTATTTTGTATATCTGGGAGAGTGTTCAAAGCCTTATTACTGCTCCCTATTCAAGACTAAACAGCACTAATGCTTTCCTCTCGTCTGGGAATGGGAAAAACCAACTGGTCCTCTTATCTAATGTGATTTATTTTCAGCCATTTATTAAGAGTATCTGACTCAAGGCTTGACGAGGGATAAAACAGTGATGCACAGCGTTGGCCCACTCCGCGTTTGTACGGATGAAATTATAAGATGAGTGTGATGAATTAAAGGCAGACGGCTCAGTGGGAGGTGAGTGTGTGAGAGACAGCCATTAGATCACAGCCATATCAAACGCATTTTGAAGTTTGATCACTCTTGTTCAGTCAGTCATTCCTACATGTATTTATTTCTTGGAGCCTATACCGACACGTATTCCTCCACTAACACGCTGCAGGTTGACTCCATTTCGGCGTGTCTGGCTGGAAGCCCTCTCTCTGGGACAGCCGGATCTCTTTCCTGGCACTGCTGTCCTCAGCGCTGGCTGCCAGGCCGGGACTGGCAAAACCCTAAAAAGCTGAGGCCTGATGCATCTTTTACAGTTTACAGGAATGTGTCAGCAGTAATCTCTTGGCGGCCATCTCTGGAAACTCATCCCGACACACTAATGAAGGCATTGTGATGCTATGTGGCAGAAAGAGCCTGTTCTAACTGTGTCTATTTAAAGCAGCTGTTTTCATGGATATCTGATCGACTGCAGCCTGAATTCATCTCTGGTGACTTCATCGGTCGTGCTGCGTGTGGATTTACTAGAAAGTTGCCGTTAACGGAGCAGAGGTGGCCCAGACCGGGCTGTAATCGCCGTGAGCTGCCCAGAGAGGTCGTTTGGTTTCAATTAGGTCAGCGTAACTCGGCTTTCTTGGCTGTGGGATTATCTCCTTCATCCCCGGGTCTGTTCCTGCCGCTGCCAGCCAGCATCACCAGAGCAGCGCGTGAAATCTGATTTGAACGCTGACCCTCTGGAAAATGGGAGCCAGTGAAAAGAGGACTTAATGGGAGTTCTAAAGGGTGGGCGTCATGTTTTCACCCAGAGAGTGGATTTAGAGCGACGTGCCGGCAGCAGAGTGAACCGGGCCGTAGGGGAGGCGTGCATGGCACAGCGTGCTCTGGGCTTACCGCACGGATCGCTGTAATCCACCTTTGTACGGCCGCCAGAGTCTGACTGGCTGTTTCTACTGACGGCTACAGTTTGTGGAGAACATGAGAAGGTCCCTGCTCTCACGAGGCTTGGACTGCAGAGTGTGAGAGAAAGTGTTCCACAGGAAACTCAGGGGTTTTTCCAGTGAGGTTCCATCCAGCATCCCGTTCTCTATCAATCGATTTTATTTTTTTTTGCAGTTTTCACAGTGTAATGAAGACTTCTAATTGATCCTTAGTTCTATTTCCTCCACACCTGTCCTGGTGTGGAGGACACAGGACAACGTCTTTGATGCAACGTTCACCTCAGAAACCTCATCAAGTCCTGCTGCTCCTGGTGCTGCCCTGCCACCCCGTCCTGCCTCCCACCACACCGAGGGCGCTGGCCTCGTTGTTTCCAGGCCACAGGCTTCTGTTGGAGCCAGAGGTCAATCGATCCTTTTCATTCATGTCGGCTACCAATCACAGATCAGAGGTGGTCCATGGCATTACCAAAGGTTGTGGCTGTATTTCATGTCCAAGGATCAGTCGTCTCGAATCAAACCAAACGCCACTCTCTGTACTTTTCACTTTGTGCTAGCAAAATATATCAGGAGTCGTCGTATTTTATTGAGTTTTCCCCCTTTTTTTTACCCATTGATTGGTAAATCTGACCACAATCATCTCAAACTGTGAAGCCTTTTTCCAGTGTTTCTCCCAGAACTTCAAACAGGGAACATGTGGTCTAAATGCACCTGTTGTTTTACTGATATCAGATTTTAAAATTCATTTTTGAATTTCTTTTGACAAACTGGTATATTTTTCAGGCTGGGGTATAACCCTATTTCTATTCGAAATACTAGACCAGCAGAATTGCATTTCTTCACTGGTCTACTACGAATTGCTAATATATTATTTTGCTATGATTTAGATTATGGGATGTCTTTGTTGAACAGGTCCAGACAGCCTCTAGCCTCCATTCATTTCTGTTGTTAAAACTGCACTACCACATAAGTGAATTAAACAGGATGCAGATTTAATGTTAAATAATTGATTGAATAGATAAAATAAGCTATCTTCAGTTCACAGAGGTTTATACTTTATTCTTTAGATCTGGTTAGTATTTACATCGATGATTTACTAGATGCTAGACTACAGGACGAGGTTTATCTGTAAATTAACGAATGGCAGCAGGTCAATAATCACGTAGCTTACATGAATGAATATGAGCTTCTGATATCAACAGAAAGAGGTCAAACTCTAAAAACAATTGTAAACATGTAAAAACAACAGTTCTTGCAGATTTACTGTATGTTACTGAAAGCTTTCAGTCCTTTCATTTCCAGGCTTCCAGCACTCACCATGTCTTCAATAGGAATAACATATTCAGTTATTTTCAGAATAAATAAAAGTGCCATTATTTGATATCTCTGTTGGTTTGAGAGCAACACATGCTTTTGACACTAGACTGACCCTAACCCACTCTGAGTAATATACATGTGAGCTTAGACAGGATTGGAAGATGGAACAATGAAAGTCATACTGGATTATTCCTTCCATCAGTTACTGTTAGCAGCCGTTACTGGACAAATAACATCTATGAAATACTGCATTACTGAAAAAGTTCTAAATGCCACAATTATATGACAATATGATAAATTCAGAAGAAATAAATGTTCATAAAGCATGTAAACTTCTAATTTTTTGATGATTTTTAGTGTATAATAAGTCTGATTCTGTGTGTTTAGTACATCACATTAGGAAAGTGAGTAGAAGCTACTGTATTCAAGGTCCAATAAAGACTCAGGATGTCACTGAACTAATATAAAGGCCTGAGTATAACCTGAAGGATGGATTATGAGAAATGGCTCAGCTCATAAGCCTTCAGCTTAATGTGTGTTTGGAAAGGAATATGTTTTACGCTGCGTTTCATCATCCACTCACAACACAGACCTGATGGTTCGTCTGTCTTTAAACTGTACATCACCTGTGGAGAGCTTTTACACTGTACTGCATATGAGTCATGAAGTATGATTGTTACTGCGTCCTAGAAACATGTTCTCTATAGAATCCTAAGACTTACAACCTCTCCGACTCTCCAGCTGCTGCCGGATTGAAGCCCTACGGCCTGAACGATAGCTCCCACCGTGTCATTAGGGGCATGAGGAGAGGACCCCATGAAAGCACTGCCAAAAAATCTCCTTGAAGATGGAGGGAAAGAAAGGCAAGGGGTATTGATCGTCTGTCCACGGATATGATACTTAAGCCCTGGTACTGAGAGCCGGAGAGCCCCTGGATCCATATCTCAAAGACTTTAATCCTGGCCCCTCTTACAGCTGGATTGGCCTTCACCTTAACCTCCCGACAACTGCTCCTGCAGATCAGCCATGGAAATTTTATTCTTCTCACAATCTGCTTCCCTCTTCCTCCCTCCTTGTCTGCCGTGCTTCCAGCGGTCTGCCGTGCGTTCCCATCCCAACCAGCACTGAGAGGTGAATTAATACCTGATCCTGGTTTTCATCATTTTCTGTAAAAAAAAGTTTTGATCCTTCTTTTCTTGTAGCTGAAGTTGAAGGAAAACTTAAAGGAAGCGAGCATACATTACAGGTGAGCCGGTCACGTTAACACATGATATACATCCATCCAGTGTATTCTAACAGTCAGATAAACAGATCAGCTGCAACATAGAATGTTTTTATAAATCAACAAATCAACATCATGCTGATGGGACATTAGCATAATGGCTGTAAACAAAGCTAGCTCTGAGATGATTGGAGACCAACACTGGCTGCTATGCTCCCCTGCTCTGAATGTTTATTGGATATTACTGGTTCTTATACTAGATCTTCAGGACCAGCCTGTACTGGGAAAACTGTGCACTGTGTTCTGGGACTGGGCCACATTCCCATCCTGCCCACCAGCCACATATTTAAATCATTCTAAAAGAAACAAGAGCCATAATTTTTATTTAAAACAAAACAGCAAACATAAAATCTCAATGTGTGCTACCAAATAACCTGTATACAGTCTATATTACCATTACTGTTGTTCTCACGACGACAACCTTTTCCAAAGGGTTATATCAGTTTTTACCTAAATGCTAAACACAGTTGATGGTTAACAAATGATTATCAATAAATTATCTATAAATGAGTCCTAATGTGTTGCCAGGTTGTAGAAGCTCCTCACACTTTGTCTGTTTAGCTCCAGAATGAAGCAGGAACTTTTCTCCAACGGACCATCTGACCTGTGAGCGTCCAGCAAAAAGCACCAGAGTTCCTTCATTTAGAGCTTCATGTTTATTTATTTTTGCTAATGATTAATAAATATTTCTATCTGTCAGCTGGCTCATCAGTGAGTTAACTGCTGCCTTTTTTAACGACAAAAGCAGATGTTCCACAACCTGGACACCTGAAAGTCATTCTACGTAATGCTTTGACAGACCTATAAAGCATTTATAAATGATTTATTACTCAACAACAAATTTAAAACTGGTTCAGTCTTATAAAGGATGGCTTCACTGAGAGTGGAACCAAACTTTCTAATTCAATCCAGAGTTATAAAGTAGATTGTTGGTCCATCAAACCGTTGCTGTTGTGAAATGTCGCTAACAGACGGACAGACAGACATCGATCGTCACATAACTCTGCCGCGTTCCTTGGTGGAGTAATAAAATTAAAAAAAAAACTGAATGAAAATTGCTGGTCCATCACACCATGTCCCCTTGTGTTAGGACAGGGTTAGGGTTAGGGTTAGAGTGAGGGTTATGGTTATGGTTAGGGTTGTTTTAGGGTTATTGTTGTGGTTAGGGGTAGGTTAGGGTTGGGTTCATATCTTCTCATCTGAGAACCAAGTCTTTCTATGTGTCACCTCTGTCTCCTTTGCACCCCCAGCCATGGGTAACTGCCATCCTGGGGAGGATGAGGCCAGTGGTGGTGCCGTCACCTGGGTCTGAGCCTGGAGGACAGCAGCAGATGATGATTTGTTCATTTGTTTTAGTTGTGGCTGAGAGAGACACCGAGAGCCCCGGGCCATTACCCAGCCACAGCATATGCAGCCACCGCAAGTTCACCCTTCTGGTTCCATCCAGACACCCCCACACACACAAACCCATGTTCACACACACACACACACACACACACACACACACACATACACCCATGTTCACACACATCACTGCTTGGCAGCCCCCACCCAGCCTCCATCCCACTCTGACATGCACACAGAGGGTCAACAGGGGTCACATCAGGGTAGCGTCTGGAAGTTCAGAGTTAGATGGGGGTAGAGACGTGGGACTAATAGCCTGAGGGGGTATTTCAAACACACACATGTGAAAAGACACAAACACATGAGGACACAACGGGGAGCGGATGGCGTTTAGACACACACAGCAACACAGACGCACACAGTAATACACACAGTAATACACAAACACACACACAGTAATACACACACACACAGTAATACACATAGCAATACACATAGCAATACACACACACACACACAGTAATACACACACAGTAATACACACAAAGTAATACACACACAGTAATACACACAGCAATACACACAGTAATAGACACACACACAGTAATACACACAGCAACACACACCAGCCAGGAAACATTATGATATTTAATGTGTTAATTAGGACATCGTGTCATATTTACACATCAACAGTTATGTTGAAAACACAGATACACAAACACAGACATGGAACACAGGTGCAGAACAAAAGCACATGACAGACTAAACAAACCTTTACAAAGATGGAAATTATTGACTTTGATCCTGTTTGAAAATCATCATCAAAGTTCAAGTATTATCTGTAGGCACCTCATCAGTTATTTATTGGACAGAATTACCAACAGATATAAAGTTGTTCAGTAGAGAAAGGAAGGAGACGGTTGGTCTCGGAAGCCAATAATGCACCGTTTAGCAGAAATAGCTTCTGTTGGGTACAGTTGTTCACCAGTCTTTGACATCGGCTTGCTGAAATGTTTGACCATTCTTTCATACAAAACTATTTCTGCTGCAAAATGTTGTTGTTATTGTTGTTTTTGCATGTCATGAGCATTTCAACCCATCTCACAATTGTACAGTGTAATTCAAAGCTAGATTTTTTGTTCCCGACTTGTTAACGTGCTTAGCATCATTATCCTGCTGAAAGTTTACTTCCTGTTCGGCTTTAACTTTAACAGATGCATAACTTTATACTTTATGTTCATGGTTGAATCATTTACTACAAGCCGCCCCGAACCATAACCTTTCCACCACCATGCTCCATGCTTTCTATGAGGTTCTTCTGGTTAAACAGCTGTCTGTGATGTGCACCAAACATGTTCCTGTGGTCAAACACTCCCGCTGGGATTTATCTGTTCAGACGTATTCTTTTAAAAACATCTGGGCTGTGTGTGTTTATGGTTTTATATGCTCTCTTCCTTCAGGTTTGTGAAATCTCTTTCTAATTGCAGACGCAGCACTTCAACACCAATGACTGCAGAGTTAGCTGCAAATTCCATTGAGGACAAACAGGCTGTAATCATGTACAGCATGCACATGTCAAGGTCTGGATGTCAAATGCACAAAGATGCATGTGGTTAGTAAATAAAGACAGACTGTTCACCTTGGAGCAGAGACGATCAGCGGTCATATCCCAAACTATCGACTGATATCTCTCTGATTGTCGAGGGCCTAATGTCCTATGAGAACAATGAAAGCCTTTGAATTGTTATAATAGTAAAATAGCAAATGATGTGCAAGGACATTTCAGAGAGAGCAGGTTGGAGCCGTAGCAGGATGAAGGT
Source organism: Amphiprion ocellaris (assembly GCF_022539595.1). Taxonomy (NCBI): domain Eukaryota; kingdom Metazoa; phylum Chordata; class Actinopteri; family Pomacentridae; genus Amphiprion; species Amphiprion ocellaris. The sequence goes on from NC_072785.1 coordinate 22,915,395, forward strand.
GGGCGGACATTAAGGATATTAGTATGTATTGAGGAAGGAGCCCTCAGCTGTATCAAGCAGGATTTATTAACACAGATTGATCCAGGTGTCTTTGAACATGACTTTCCTCCCACAGGCCTCTCCAGATGGATGCTAATCCCTCTGCTGTGCACAGAAGATTCAGTTCATTTTCACTGGGGTCATTTCCACTGTAAACTGCTTTTAAAGTCATGCTCTGCAGTCAGGGTCACGTCATGTAACGGCACAAAGCTACAGAGCTGTCTGTGTTGTAATACGGTCTCAGCGATATATAGACATTGTTTATAAAGTGGTTTATATGATGTATTTTTAATTTTCACATTTTCACACCTGTCACTACTGAGGATGTAAATGATAACCTTTTTAGAGACCACATTTAGGCCCCTGTCATGCATTAATGGCATCCAGATGCACAGTAGAGATGATAATTATGGGATGGAAATCTCAGTAGCTGCTACCAGAGCTCAGCAATCTGCTGATACACCTCTGAACAAAACACAACCTGAGCCTGAAATCAGACTGACCTCAGAACAGTGAAACTTATCCCTGTAAACATGCCAACACCTGCTCTATGGTAGATGTCCTAAAAAAAAAGATTATTATTCTGGAAATAAGGTGTTGAAACCTTTGGTGCTGATTCTAAACGCTGGTCCAGCAGAAGAATGTTGGTCATCAAGCTTTACATTTGTCACAGTGTAGTTTAGAACCAAATGTTCAGTTTGAAACAAACCTGAGAGTGTTGTGGATCAGATGCTGGTTACTGGTGAAAGTTTATTAAGAATCTTCACATCCAGTAGGACAAGCAGCGAACCAGAGAGACGGCTTCAGAGAGTGGGACGCTACTCTAGAATATCTCGTCTTAATATAAAATTATCATTATTATTATTATTATTATTATTATTATTATTATTATTATTATTATTACTGTTATTATTATTACTATTATTATTTTCATGGTGTCATTTTAGCTGGAGGTTTGAAAAAAGCTATGAACAGTAAATTGACTTTTGCTACATTTACTATAACAGGATAAAATATATAGAAAAATGTAAAATGCAAAAAACAAACAAAAAAGGAGAAAAACATAATTTCAAACATTTCTTACCAAAAAATCTTTATAGATAATGTGTCAGCTAAAATGTGCTTTTTAGGTATCATCAACCTGATGCCATGATTTACTTTCCTTCTGGCAGCTTTAGAGCCTTTAAAAGAAAAAAATGAAGTGAATCACAAACACCATCCTGAACCCGTTTAAATGTAAGACTTTCTGTGACAACAGGCAGCTTTTGGTGGTAAACTGAGATCAGCTATCTGTTGGAGGGATTTTCCACTGAGAGCACAAAAGCCAAAGATGCTGGCACATATGGCAAACAAAGAAGTTAATTAGTGGCTTTTAGCGTAATTCATGGGTCACATTTTCCTTTGAAATCCCATTCATGATTTAATGACCACTGACATGTTGGCATGACTGGAGATAGCTGCACTCACTCCACCATCTGCAGCTGGTCTTAATGAGGAAACAGGACAGAGAGAGGCCAGGCTGAGCTAGCATGCTGACACATAACCAGGAAGTGGCTCTAATGGCTGCTTACTGGACCTCTGACCTCTCACATCAACGCTTCAGGGTCATGTTCAAGTTTCATGAGGTATTCATTGGTTGTTATGGATATGAGCTGCTAACAAGGAAGGCTCAGGGTCGTGACCCCCGTCCACTAATGATGACCTCACAGGGCTGCAGTATTTATCAGCCAGAACAATAGACATGTCAGTGTGGTTTCATATGAATATTTCAGCATCGGCCCTGGGTAGGAATGACTGATTACCCTGTCTGAGCGCTACAGTGACTGTAGATGAGGAGCTCACCACGGGAAAACACATCTTCACATACAGTCACAATGTTATGTGTTCTCCCAGACCAGAACCATCAATAATCAGCCCTACATCTGAGCCTTCTGTAGGCCGACGTGCTCCATCTGGGCTGATCTGGAATCTGCTCTGATTACTGTCCTATCAGTACCTGCTGCTAATGTAGAAGGCACAGGGATCAATAAGGTTTATTATATATAGTATATATTTTCTATTCCCAAAGTATCCTTTGTTTCCTCTTGATGCTGTTAAAAACATCATGTTAACCTCATGTGGTTAGAACCAGTGCTGGGTCCATCCCAGCCTCCCAGGTTCTCAGCTCTTACAGACACTTACAGTTCTCTACACACTCCTACATCCAGTTTGGACATTAGAGCCCACTGACCCTGGAACACCTCCTAAAGCTGAAACCAGTCCTCCAGCACCTGCCTGAGACCACCCAATACACAACAAGGCACAACACAACAACACAATAACACAACACAGCATGAAACAACACGACACAACACAACACAACAGAGCACAATACGACACGACACGACACGTCACAACACAACGACACAACGACACTACACTACACTACACTGACAGTGTAATCTGTTGAAGGCAAAGACAGGTCCTTCCTGCTTCATCTCTGCCTCTGAACGAAGCAGCAGGAACTCAGATCTTACCGTTGTTGTTGTGAAATGTTTCTAACAGACGGACAGACAGACAGACAGACATCGTCACATAACTCTGCTGTGTTCCTTGGTGGAGTAATAAAATAAAAAAAAACAGAATGAAAATTGCTGGTCCATCACACCATGTCCCCTGAACTTTATTCCTTGTGTTAGCACAGGGTTAGAACTAGGGTAAGAAGATAAGAAAAATTGCTGGTGTGATGGACCAGCAATTTTAATTCTGTTTTTTATTTTATTACTCCACCAAGGAACATGGCACTCATAAACAGACTAACAGATTCGGATGAAATTTTCAGGGAAGGTCAGAAATGAAGGACCAAGTGATTAGATTTTGGCAGTGATGCGGCTTATAGTCTGGATCCACAGATTGGTTAAAGATTTCTGTATCATTGCCAGATAGTGGCATGGCGTCACTGTAACCATGACAACCAGTGAACACCAAGTCAGCTGATTGTGATCCTACTACAAATCCACCGCTGAGGACTTATCAGGACTTATCCATCAGAAATGACACAATGACTGGGCAGCCTTGGAGGAGTGCTGAGCAGCCTTGGAGGAGGACTGCATTCTCTGAGGGCTTTTCTAGTTTTTCATGTTTCCACCATCTGCAGGTCAGAGATGCAGCTACATCACGTAGTATTTTGAAGAAAGGAAAAAGTTGAACCTGCATCAAAAGTGTCACCAAGCAGCAGTGAAGACGTGAAATGATCACATTAAATCTTCCTTATTTAAGAGGCTGGTTGTGGTGACTACCCTGGCTTTCCCTCTCAATCAGAGTACAGAGCAGTAACTCGGTTTGTTGCCACTGCAGCTTTTGGAAGCTCCCTCCCTGTGAGCAGAACGGTGCTGTGGCCACAGTTGGTCTTGTGGCTTAATCATCAAATAGAAATAATATCAGTTACATTGGTGTGTGGAACCCCTGCCTGAGGCTTTGATAGGTGAGAGAGTCTGCTTCACCATCTCCAGACCAGAGCTCAGGGGAATTCTCACCAAACCTCCCACCTACAGCGACACACTCTCACACACACACCCCGCCATATAGGAGAACCGAGTGTGAAGACAGTAGCAAGAACATTTGCAGGAGAAAAGAGGGAGAAAAGGGAAGAGACTGGAGAAAGTATATGGAAATGTGTGAAGGAAAGGCGTGAGACTGTGCTGTGGCTCCCCTATTGTTTTCTCATTAGTGATCTGTATATGTGACTCCGGATTCAAGCTGTTTCTGTGCAAAGCGCGCACCATCAGTATGCAGGGCCTATAGAGAAAAGCAGCTTAGTGCTTATTATTGCAATGACACCTAGCAGGTGAGTTTTGAATATGCATGAAATGAATATCACACATTTCCAGCTTTATTATTATCGTTTGCCACAGAGTTCAACAGGCAACCACATTCTGCAAAGTTGTGAAATCAAACATTAAATCTACCATCTAGTGTGCAATGGGTTCACAGAATACTCAGACTGAAGGTCAACAGATAGGAGGCATCACTGTGTTCTTTAGACAGATCTACTGTATATTCCCTGTATCAGTTCATTAATATATCAGAGTTTATAGTTCCACAATCATCCTGGACCTCCATTTTTTATTTTATGTTCTTGTGTTTGTTTCTGTGTTTCAGTGATTTCTGTCACAGATGGAAACCTAATCGTGCTCCTGATTTAAATCAGCTTTTCTACACCAAAGTATATTTTGTTTTTTTTCTTGCTTCTTTGCGGCATGGTTGAAAAAACACCACTTTCAACTCAACCTCTCCCAGACTGAGCTCCTTGTCCTCCCAGCCAGTCCCTCTATTCAACAAGAAACCAACATCCAGCTGGAATCAACCCAACTCAAACCCACAAAGTCCTCCAGAAACTTTGGTGTCATGATGGATGACCACCCAACCTTCAGGGCTCATGTGTCCTCTGCTACTCGGTCGTGTCGATTCATCCTGTAGAACATCAGGAAGATCAGACTCTTCCTGTCTGAACATGCAGCTCCACTCCTGGTCCAGGTCTCTAACATCACCATCCATTACTGCAGCTCCTTACTGGAGGCCTCCTTTCATGGAGGTCAAACCTCTGCAGATGGTCCAGGATGCAGTAGAACGTCTGGCTTTCATCTAGAAACAGCTCATGTCACCCCGCTGTTCAGATCGCTGCACTGGCTTCCAGCTGCTGCCCGAATAAAATCCAAAACTCTGACTCTTGCATTCAGAACTAGAATGGAAACATCTCCTCCTACCTGAACTCTCTCATCCAGGTCTACACTCCCTCCATCTCACTACGCTCGGCCAACAAAAGGCTCCTGATCCAACCTCCACAACAGGGCAGGTCCATAGTTGGACTCTTCTCCTCTGTGGTTCCCTGGTGGAGGAACGACTTACCAAACTCTGTTCCATCTGCAGAGTCTCTCTCAGTCTTTAAGAAAAGCCTAAAAACCAGCTCTTCACTAAACACCTTTACACCTGACAGACTGCAAAAAACCCCCAAAAGTCCTATTCCGTCTGCACTTCCTATAGACGCCATGGTCCTATTATCACACCTGAACCTGTTTTATGGATCTTTTCCAGGCTGGTTTCTCCTGACTAGATCCTTGCTGGTGTTGGATCTGCTCTCAGATGTGCGTCATTATGTATAAAAGCATCTGCTAAATGAAATTGTAGAATTGTAGAATTCTCCTCTAAGTTTATGTTTAAGCTTCACTGAACAGAATGATGTCTGGAGAAGATCTTTAAAATTTAAGACTTTCCACAAATACTCGTCCTGTCCCAGTGAGTTACACTCAAGGTCTCTGTAGTTTTAGTTTCCATTTTCCTGATATTTTTATGAGTTTGAATTGATTCATTGGGTAAATCATCACTCAATGATTCCAGTGATTCTAAAACCTCGTGACCTCCACCTCAGAGCCCTGACTGGACTGAGACCAGAGCTCACCACATCCCAGTCTCATGTCTGTGAAGCATGTATGCACCACGTCATGTGAATCCAGTCATATTACTGCTCAGCAGGTAGCAAGCATGCCTTTTAAGCTTCTCTGGACATACTACCTGAATATAAGTCCCTCAAGCAACTCTGTTCTGATCCTGTGAGCTGGAGATCATGTTTGAACCTGTAGCTGCTACCAGTAAATCTGACACTAAATAAATCCAGAAAGCGATCCACAGGTTTGTCCTTGTGAGGACCAGTCATCAGCTCATTAAGATCGTGAAGAATTCTGGAAGGTGCAGACAGTTCGTTGAGGTTATTCATCACTATGTGATATTAAAAAACTTCACAACAACTAAATGGACGTCGGCTGACAGCTTGAAGGTGTCGCTGCTGTTGGATCTCTGTCATTATGATTTAAATTAGCATGCTGTTCTGCTCTCAGGTGTCACATTGGTGTTGCAGAGTTTCTCCTGTATGGCAGTCAGCTGACCCAGACTAGATGTCTACAGGCCAGGGTACGTTGTTCTGGTGTTGTCCCTCAGCCCAGCAGCACCTAGAGCAGCTGCTGGTCCTTCTCCTGGTTGATCCTCTAATGGTGTGAAACATGTGCTAGCATCATTAGTGGCTAACCGAGTCCATTTGAGGCCATTTAGCACCTCCTGCCTGCCTGCAGCCGCTAATGTGTGTGTGTGTGTGTGTGGGTGTGTGTGTGTGTGTTGCCACCTTACTGCTGACACAGAGCAGACCTCTGGTCTCTGAGCTGCTGGATCAGGCTCATAAGGTTCTTCTGATGGTGAGGAGGGGCGCACGATGTAAGCATGTGTGTGTGTGTGTGTGTGTGTGTGTGTGTGTGTGTGTGTGTGTGTGTGTGTGGAATCATTTTATTGTGAGAACCAGTTATCTCATAAAAATAGAGACCAGTTTTCCAAACTTTGGACAGTTTAGTTTGTCCGTCCTGTTTTATCTGCTACAGAGGTGTTTAAAGCTCTGGGTTAGGGTTAATTCTGCTCTCAGTAAGGATGTAGGAGTTTATTCTGATTATGTGGGAGTTTATTCTGATTATGTGGGAGTTTATTCTGACTATGTGGGAGTTTATTCTGATTATGTGGGAACTTATTCTGATTATGTGAGAATTTCTTCTGATTATGTGGGAGGTTATTCTTACTATGGGAGTTGTTCTGGCCTCTGTCATTGCAATCTGGGCATGCTGCTGAGTGTTGTCAATGGTTGATGGAACAGAGTTTAACATAACATTTTGGGTTTGTCTAGGATTGTATTGGCTTTGGATAGAAAGAAAAACCTTTTGGTTTGTGGAAAGATCTAGGTCTAAGTTAAAGATTAAACACCCGTCCATCATTCACCTCTTCAACCGTCAGTAAATCAGGACATTAGAGATGAACCATTCAGACCCACAAGTTCATCTGTTGGCCAGTAGATGCAGTAAACCAGTAACTAGATCATGAGTCAGACAGACAGTAAACTAGTCAGTAAAGAAGCTATCCACATGTTAATGAAACCACCAGCCAGGCCTGGTTTATCACTGGAGTATCCACAGCTTCTACCACTAATTATTCTCCATCATGACTGACTAGTCTGCTGTACTATAAAATGTCAGAGAAGTTGAAGGCCACATGGCGTCAGCTGCAGTCATTTTGCGTTCCTTGATCCTTCATCTTACCCTTTAGTTGAGGAAATCAAATTCAGTAATGTGTGAAATCACTTCTGTCCACATTCAGTGTAAAAACGTAACTGCAGTCTCCAACAACGAGTGTCTGGCAGGCAGCATTTCTTAAGGTGGTGCAGATTCAGGCTATTATTTCCTTCTCTGTTCTGCTGTTCTACTTGCATCCTTCAAATCCATCCTCCTTCATCTCTGTCCGTCCCATGAGAGGGCTTGTTGTTTACCATGTAAGAGAGAAATCATATTTGGGGGGCTTATAGCCGAGGCTGAGTGCTCCCTGAGGAGGAGCCTATTACAACAGTAAGAGCGGATTAATTAGAGAGCGTCTCTGCAGAGCCGGCTGAGAGTCGGGCTCGGTCAAAGGGGAGGCATTAATCGCCTCTCTTCACACAGGTAACAGGCTCGGCCCCGGGGGCCCCAGTGGCCCAGCCAATTAATAGGGCCGGAGGTACAAGCCCACCCCGCTACTTTATCGCTTTCTGCCCTCAAGACATTTATGAAGAGAGTGAGTAGTTGGCACAGTTTTTATTTCACCTTTATTAAAGCTGGACCTTAGAGTTGTAAAAGGAGAGACTTTTACAGCTGTGTGACAAACCAGTGACATCATGACTTAAAACCTATTCTTTGGCTTATAAATAGCTTATAAATAGTATAAATACTGATTTACTAGTAGATTTTTGATTTATAAGCTCATAATAATGGATTTTAGATTTTAAGTTTCACTTAGAAAATCAAATCTCTCACTAACCGTCTCCTAATTGTAACATCAGTTTGTCTAATCATTCACAGCGCTCTTGTTTTTCCATATCATGGCAGAAATGTATTTCCCCTTTAGTTTCCTTTCTCCTTCCCTTTCCCTTTTCTCTGTGGACAGATCAATGTCCACTCCTGTATGTTTCTGTTTGCTGAGCAGAGTGTGATGGCAGGAGGCGGTGACAGAATTTAATTCTACTCTTGAAAATATGAAACAACTTTTTTCTTTATATTGATCTTCTGGCTGACTGCAGGCTTGTAAAGGAAACACAAAAAAAGAAGTCAAAACTGACAAAAATGCAAAAGTCATCAATTGTAGAACTTACTAACTTTTAAATTGGGTATAAACCTTTACAAACTAAACACTGCTTCCCCATCAGAAGATCTTTCAGTCCTCTGGAACTCAAATGCTTAATGTCTGAACAAACATCATCATTTATCTTTCTTCCTCATGTGATGAAACAAATTCTCACAAGATGATGCTAAGTTGCAGTGTTCTAGAAAGTACAATGACTCCGTTCTTTTATCAGGAAGACAAACCTGTGTACTTCTAGCATTTAGAATGCTCTCGCTTGCCAAATTTCCACTCCATCCTCCACCTCCTCTTCCGTCTCTTCCTCCTTTTTTTTATTAAAGACTGCAGGGCCTCCTGCCGAGCGCAGAGCAGCAGACAGGCAGCAGACAGACAGGCAGTACACATCCACCATGGGTTAGCTGCACAGATCTGAAGCCAGTTTCAGCTCTTCATGCCAGTAATCTATAAAGAGGAGCAGAGAAGGAAGGAGGGGATGAGTGTGACGGGGGCTGCTGGAGGAATAAGGAGGTCGTGGGATGAAGAGAAGTGTTTCCATATGGTGATGAAAAGCACAAATACCTGGATGAGTGCCACTAATCTTTGGCTAAGAGGTGCAACATTTTTAGATGATAATAGTGGTGGCATGCACAGAGCCAGCGCTGCCGGCAGCAGCCAGGGGGTGAAGCCCTCTTAGCCAGCCTTACTGAGGTAAACAGGAGATCAGAAGTCATGTGATGCATCTTTTCACAAACACTACTTCAGTTATTGTTGCACCAATCTGCTTAGTTGTTCAGTTCAACCATACATGCTGTAAGGTATGGGTGCTTGTGAACATTTTGCCACACTTGGTAGATGGCGGTTCTGTTATCACTACAGTTCAGCATCCAGGGCCTGCCATGGCTACGCCCTACCCTAACATGGAACTACTATAGATACTGCTAACTCCAGAACAACCACCGATTCCTTCTGGACTTCCAGACATGTCCGGACTGATGGAATCTCTGGTGGCCGTGTGTCTGGATGGCTTATGGAGAGGGGGATTGATTACACCTGGCTGAAGACCGAGCTCCAGATTACACCTGGCACTCATGAAGAGTGATTAGCCTGGAGCTCTAGACCTCCTCCCAGTCCTGTTCCTCCACACCTTGGATTGGTTCACCACCATGTCTATATACCTACAGCCAAGACTCACAGTAGAGGTGGCTGGTATTTGTGACCAGTCCGTCCTGGTGCCTCTGGAAGTTGTGTATTGTTTATGTTCCTGTGTGGTCCGTCAGTACTTGTGGTGGGTACTAAGGACAAATTCAAGCTTCTGTTGGCTGCTGCTGATTTGGTGTGGAGCCTCCAGACTCAGTGGAGACTGAAGCTCCAGTTACCAGTCCACTAACTTAGGGAAGAAGCTGTTTAGCATTTTGAGACTTGTTGTACTGTGTGTACAATGTGTGTGTGTTCAGAGGCACCAATTTTGTTTAGTTTGTTCTGCGCGCTCCTTGTATTAGTTTCTGTTCCTTGAGGTGGGTGTTGCTGCTGTATTGAAGTTTGGATAGGGAGTTTAGTTGTTTTCTTTGTGTTTAGCTCAGTTACAAACTCTGTTAGCCTTCATTTGGTTCTATTCTGTTCTTTGATTTGGCAGCATCCACCAGCCTTGTGTTCTTTGTGATCACTTTTATGTTCAATTAGCCACTGAGCAATAAATTAATTTACCTGAACCAATAACACCTGCATCCAGCCGACCCTAGAGGTTGGATCATAACACTAGTGTCCAAGGTACAAAGAGTCAGCACTGATCATACACCATCCAACACCTTCAAACCTCTGTTGGAACACTACAGACAGAAGTTCCTTCAGTGTGCAGTGGTTTTGACTCAGAGTGTTTATCAGATCGCTCCCTGTGACGTCAGAGTGTAGAGAGGAGGGAAACGGCAGCAGCAGGACTTTTACATCAGCAGTTGCACATCTTCAGCCCAGTGGGTTGCCTCTCTCTCCCTCCAGCAGCAGAAATGTCAACAGAAAACCCTCGGCTTGTTCCTCCTCTCTGGGGTCCCACGGCCTTCCCTCCACTGCCCCCCACCCTGCAGACAGCTGTAGGTCTATTCAGCTTGTGCTGCTGCCGTCTCACTCCAGCCAGCCTCCAAATGCCATCATGCAGCAGATCTGCCCCACGGCAGGGAGGAGGATGGTGGAGAATGAAGAGGAAAAGGCAGAAGGCCACCCAGGGCCATTATCATCATCAGGAATAAGGGAAGGAAGATCTGTCAGGGTTGTTTTTGTTTTTTGTTTTTTTTTTATTATCCCAGTCTGAAGTGGCCCATCTCTTATTAAGTCACTCTAGAATCCTTTCCTCTGTTGGGACTGACTTCATGTCCTGCAGCACTGAGGACCATCATCTACCAGAAGATGCCTGTCTTGTCTAATTTGTTGTCTTGCCACACAGCTGCTGAGGGATAAATAAAGTTTGCTTTGTGATTCAGATCAATCGAATTTAGCCAAACCAGTGGTAGGGCTCATGTTCCTCAGCTGGTCCACCTCTATAACGGTGTCTTCATTGTTAATAGAAGTTTTTAAAAAACTGCCAAAGCAACGCTGCAAGCTCCCTACCATTTCCAATCTGAGTCCTCAGTAGTCAGATAAAATTGCATGTGGGGAAGAAGAAATATTAAATAAAGACAAGAAAAGAATCATTTTTATATATATATATATATATATATATATATATATATATATATATATATATATATATATATATATATATATATATAAATAATAACCCCTAAATATAAATTATATATAAATTATTTTATATTGTACCCACAGTTTTGGTTGTGTTTTTGTCTGATGTGTAAGATTATTTTTGCTGATAGAAAGTTGTAATCAGAACATACTGCAGAGTTCAAAACCAATGCCCCAGAATTGTATATCAGGTTGGCCAGCAGTAGTTCAAATCAGATCTCTAACATCAGTCAGTTCCACAGTTCACCACTGATTCTACCAGTAGCAGTCTCTCCTAATGGGTCTGTGGGACTAAATCAAAGCAGCTGAAGGTCTGGTCTAATCTGATTTGGTTTGATATGAAAGAATTTCAGAAATCTTGTCCTGAGGCATCAACCAATTCCCTTAAACATACTATTAACCCAGAGCTGCCCAGTCTGGGCTCTTTGTCCCCAGAAAGTTCTTCTGCCCTGAGCCAAATGAATTGTTCAAACAGAATTCTCCCCCTTGATCACAGCTCAGCCCCATTCCACTGGCCAAAGATATTCTGTTCCATGCTGACCTATGCGCTGATTAGTAAACACTTTCCCTCTTCAGAAGCCCTCTTTAGTACATCTCAGGGTGACGTATGAAACAGAATCCACGGTGGAAGCTTTGCTCTGATCTCACCACTGTGGAGACTTCCTGTTGGCATGCACAGTCAAAACGCTGGACGGCTGGGTCAAACTAAGTTCTTTTTACTTGAAAGGGTGAACACTGATTGAAACATCAACCCTTTTTTTTTTGGTTTTTCTCTAAAGTCCTCACCTTTCTTGTTGTTTTTGTTTGTTAAATTTACACCAGTCATATTCAGGCTGATAAGTCCATGCTGGGAGGCTTCATGCTCCTGGACAGTCATTCCCAACCAGCTGATAGCCCCAGGGCTGCTTCTGCAGATGTCATGGGTTGCATAGACAGACTCTAGACAGCATTGCATAAAAGTCTGATTGTGATCTTTAGTGAATTTAACCCTCCTGTTGTCTTCATTTACGGGCACCAAAAAATATTGTTTCCTTGTCTGAAAAAGATCTAAAAATTCTGCAAAAAAATTCCCCAAATTTCTAAAAAATTTGCAAAACCTTCAGGAAGAAAATTCCAATAATTCCTTAAAAGTTTCCCTTAAAAGTTTTATTTTAGGAAACTCCCCCAAATTTGACAAGAAAATTCTTGTAAATATTTTCAAAAAATGAGTAAAAATCTTCCAAAAAATCCTAAAAATATCTAAAGTGATTACATATATATCAGTAAAAATTCTAATGTTTTCTTTAAGAACATTCACAAAAAATCAACCAAAATCCAGCAAATTTCACTGGATTTTGGTTGATTTTTATGTGAATGTTCTTAAGAAACATTTTTAACATTTCTTTTTTTTCCACCAAAAAATGTTGAAAGATTTCCCCAAAATGTTGAAAATGTGGACGTCAGAAGTTTCACTGTGGAAATTTTTATTTTATTTTCCCACATTTTCAAACTTTAAAACAGGTCAATTTTGACCCGCAGGACGACACGAGGGTTAAGCTTAGAATAAACACTAACTTACAGATTAAACTTAATGATGCACCTGATCATCATGAGAATCTGAAATAACTCAAGCAAGAAATAACTTAAAACCGTGATCTAAAATACTGATTTATAAATAGCTGTAATAGCTGAAAAACTGTTCAGAAAGCTACAAGGAATGGATGAACAACTGATTGGTAAAAGTCATGGAAGAACAGTTAAAATACTAGAAGAGAGGGTTGTCTTGTTTCTGCCATTTTAAGTTATACAGTCGTGTGATAAATGCCTGTGTGGGTCCATGAGACGTAGGAAGGGGTTGAAGCTGCTGCTCCTGTGCAGTCAGCTTGTCACTAAAGCAGGCAGTTGGACTCATGTTGACTTTGGCCTGGAGGTTAGCCTGACTTTCCTCAAACAAAGAGGGACAGCTGTCAGTCTGGCTGGTGGTAAGGAGTGACCAGAACAAAGTCAATCATTTGGCTGAGGGAGGGATGGGTGGATAGCGAGAGGGGCGGGAGAGGAATGGATGGCTGATCGGGAGGCTATAGGTTTGGGCTACATTCTGTCCTCCTGTTTATTTGCTTGTTGTTGTTGTATTGGTTGTGTATCAGGTGGCGTTGTTGCGGCATGGCTGCCAGGACCTGACCGCTGACTGAAGACGTCAGTCAGTGGACACTGACAGCAGCAGATAAGAGCTTGAAGGGACAGAAAGACAGACGAGAGGATGGACTCTGACCTTCCCCCTATCCGTTTAAACCCCCGACTTGTTTCCCAAAAACAACACAAAGTGTGTGGAGACTCTCTGAGGGTCTGTGCCCTGAAAGCTTCACATGGAGGATCTTTGTCCTTCAGTGAACAAACAGACAAAGCAGCACATGTGCAAAAACAGATGGAGAAAACAGATCTATGAGGAGACCATCACTTACGACATGTTGTCAGGAAACTGTAATGAAATGTATTCTAGGTCATCATTACATAGAAGGTTTTAGCAGGAAGAGATATCTGAGGAGGCTGTGTTATGAAAGTAACAGGTATGACTGTCTTATATCCATAAGACAGTCATACCTGTATCACTTAGTTAATATTAAATATTAAACCTGTTTATGGATTATTAAAACTAGAAGAAGGAGGAGGTGTGTAATCGCTCACATATCCAGTGTTGCAGCAGATGTGGGATCTATGCAGTAGATGCTAACCAGAACAGGGCCTCCCAAGCATGCTTCTGACTTCCTTCCAAAACCCTGCATGCTGGAGGCCTGGTGGGCTGGGGCTTCTAATGAGAACCAGACTGGGGCAAGTGTCACCGTGGAATTCAGTGAATTAGGGAAACCAAGGAGGCTGGCTTCATCTTCTGCCAAGTCCAGCAGCCAAGCAGCACCAAGTCAGCAGAACACCGTAGCGACGTCCAAACCCACCCTCAGTTCTGAGAAGAGAGGAGGTCCCATCCAGTCAGGAATCTGCTGCAGAGCTCCTCACCCTCTTCACCCTCCTCTGGCCTGGATCAATCATTCTGAATATTAACACGAAGAACCCAATCAGGCCATTTAACCAGGAACAGGAATGGAACTGAAGGTGAGGAAAGATGGAACTGCTCTTCCAGATACTCAGATTCTCGAGGTAAAGGACGTGTGGAGGAGAATTATTTCCCTTCACTGTTAGTGAAGTCAGTCACCCAGAATGCAGTGCAGTAATAACATGTTGTTCTGTCCAATGAGGGTGATGCTCTGCCACTAAACCTCTGCTGTCACCGTTTCTCTCCCATCTACACAAATGAGCCCAGCTAAAGCAACCTGTTCTCACCTCTTCTCTGGCTGTGATTCAGTCTGAGGTGTTGGAGGAATGAGGCAAGGCAGGTTAAAGAATGTCAAAAAATCAGCCTAATGATGCTGCTGACATTAGAACAGTTTCAGAGCGGTTAAATGTGTTTAAAAAGACTTCTCTCATCAATCAGATTAATTATGCTCACTGTAACAAGAGCTTCACTTGTTTCTGGTAGAAGAACGAAGTGGAATTAGACAAACTTTGACACGGCATCAGATTAATGCTTGAAAATGACTCTCCTTTCAGCTCTGAAGGAGTGGATGCTGTCTCTTACAAGACTGTTGTCCTGAACTGACTAAACTGTTGGAGCTGATCTGAAACCTTTCAGGCTGAACATGTCGTTGTGATGTGGCTGTCAATAGATAGCTGATGGGAGCAGCTGAACAACAAGGAGAGGAGCAAACAGAGAACATGGAACCAGCCTGGATGACCTAAATGCTGCTGTGTCGAGCTCAGAAAACAAACCAGAACACTTCTCACTGTGCTCCTCACACCTCTAATGACAGACCAGCATCACCACAGACAGTGAGGGCGGTGGGCACTCTATGATTCAGCAGAAGACAGGTTTTGATTTATTTTTTTCACATTAGTAAATAATCCAGTGAGTGGATGGAATCTGAGTCGGGTCACAAGGAGAACAGACACAGAGGAATAACACCAGCTCTGCAGTTCAGTCAGCTCTAGAGAGTTCTCAGATCTTCCAGCTCAGTCATCTGGTTTTATTTCCACAAATGGTTTTACATCTCTCATCCACTTATTTTCCAATAGCAGGCAGCCAGAGACAACAGGAACAACAAGTAGTAGGTGGAAGGAAATCTATTCAACTTTAATGATACAAAATGTACTAAAACCCTTCAGTTATTCAAACTAAAACTTCATAAAGGCATCAAAATTAAAACATTACAAAAATGAATACCTTAAAAACTCTGCGTTTATATAACATATTTTCAGTAAGAGGGTTGCCGGTTCGATCCTGGCCTGGAGAGCTCATGTCGAGGTGTCCCTGAGCAAGATACCGAACCCCTAACTGCTCCTGATGGGTTGTGGTTAGCGCCTTGCATGGCAACTTCCACCATCAGTGTGTGAATGAGGTGTATAATGTAAAGCGCTTTGGGTATAGTAAAGCGCTATATAAATACAGACCACTTACCATTTCAGAACTTTTTACTGAAAACAGCTGCTAGCTGGTTCTGGACATGAGGCCGGTGAGAATGAACCAGAAACAATGAGCTGAAAGAAGCTAACAGACCTGAGAGGAACTGCAGTCTGGTGATGATTTTCTTCAGTTGTTTTCACCATGAGTGACGCCTTTCACATGACATCTACACTACCATTCAAAAGTCCCACTTTTATCCATGTGCTAACATAACTGCACAAGGGTTTTCTAATCATCAATTAGCCTTTCAACACCATTAGCTAACACAATGTAGCATTAGAACACAGGAGTGATGGTTGCTGGAAATGTTCCTCTGTACCCCTATGGAGATATTTCATTAAAAATCGTCCATTTCCAGCTACAACAGTCATTTACCTCATTAACAATGTCTACACTGGATTTATCATTCATTTAATGTTATCTTCACTGAAAATTAACTACTTTTCTTTCTAAAATAAGGACATTTCTAAGTGACCCCAAACCATTGAATGGTAGTGTAGATATTCTATCCATTGATAATATAAATATCAGGGTTTAAGACCAATGTATAGCCTGTGAAGGTGTTCCTGTTTGCAGTCAGCTCAGAGCAGACTGAGTCAGAATCACTTCACTTTGCCCCACAGTCACTCTATAATGCAAGGTGTTCCCACTGAACATCCTCCATCCATCACCTTAATAGTGGAAGTTCTCCAATATTTATGCAGGATTAAAGCATTTTAATGTGCTAACAGTTAAGAAGACTGATTATGATGAAGCGGGTTAATATCTCCATGAATAACCCAGAATGGGGAGAACCCAGGGCACTTAATGGATGACAGGGTGTGTGTGTTGCTGTGTATTCATAAATAAATCCGGTGCAGACTGAGGGTATATTTTGTTTTTCATATTGTGGACTGTAATGCTTCTAATCGCATCCTGAGTAGTCTTTGTCCAGCGCTTTCATAGCTAAAATGCACAAATGATCCTGCATATGTGGCTGTGTGAGCAGCCAAGGCGGCATTCCACCGCCTTCCCATCTCCCCTCCTCACTCCAGAGCCTCTTAATAAAGCATCAGTTAAAAAGTGAATGGATCAATTAGGCAATTTATCCAGCTAATCTTTGGCAGGGCCCACCTTTTTGATGCAGCCAACAAAGCGACTGAAAACATTGTTAATGCATCCAAAAAATAAAAGGGGTTGCTTCTGCCTCTCGCTCCCAAATGATTTGGAATAATTTGCTTCTCATTCAGGAGATGGAAGGCAGCCGGGGCTCTCCATCACTGGCAGTCAGCACAAAAGCACTTCGCCACCAACTTTCCCCCAATATCTCCTCACTGGAATCAGCTAAATGGCTATTAGGCCAGCACCTCCTGCCAACACACTCTCTGTAATCACAAGGAAGAAGAGGTGCTAGTTTGGATGGGGTCTTAGTGTGACAGCTGTGTGTATTTGGTTTGGCAACTGCAGTGTGTGTGTGTGTGTGTGTGTGTGTGTGTGTGTGTGTGTGTGTGTGTGTGTGTGTGTGTGTGTGTGTGTGTGTGTGTGTGTGTGTGTGTGTGTGTGTGTGTGTGTGTGTGTGTGTGCAGCCCATTAGGATGTAATATGAGGGGTCTTTGGGGAGGTGTGCCATACAAGCTTCAAAATGTAAAATAAGAGGAAATCGTGGAATATTTGTGAGCTTCTCTGCTGTCTGAGCATTGATCTGAGCATTCACACTGATCTGACTGCAGTTTCATCTTGTAGAGAAGTTCATGCTGGATGAGATAAAGACTGCCAACACTTTACAGCAGCGATGTGGTCTATGAGCTAAATAAATGAGATACGACATTTGTAATATCCCAGTGGTGTGTGTGATTTGTATCCCCATTGTTTTACAAAACTGCAACACTGAGAATCCATCATCCATCCATCCATCCATCCATTATCTATCCATCCATCCGTCAGTCCGTTCGTCCGTCCCTCCATCTGTCCGTCCTTCCATCCATCCATCCATCACCCATGATCCATCCATCCATCATCCGTTTGTCTATCTATCTATCTATCTATCTATCTATCTATCTATCTATCCATCCATCCATCCATCCATCCATCCATCCACTCTTTAATCCTCATCAGGGTCATGGGGGGCTGGAGTCTATCCCAGCTGACTGAGGGTGAAGGCAGGAGACACCTGGACAGGTAACAGTCTATCACAGGGCTACACATAGAGACAAACAATCACACTCACATTCACACCTACGGACAACTTAGAATCACCAATTAACCTCAGCATGTTTCTGGACTGTGGGAGGAAGCTGGAGAACCTGGAGAAAACCCACACATGTACAGGAGAACATGGAGACTCCATGCAGAAAGATCCCAGGAAGGCCGGGACATGAACCGGGCATCTACTAGCTGTGAGGTGGATGGATGGATAATTCTGGGGAGGTAAAACACCGTCTCCAGGACAGTCGTTCCTCTGCTGTGATTGTCAGTTTCCAAGTCCTCAGTCAGCACAGGAGCACTGCTGGTTTGGTGTCATATTTTTTGGGTTTTTTTGTTTGTGTTTTATGAGGACATCCTGCTGTGGACTGAATCTGAATCTGGCCAACTTTCAGACTGAACGGACTTGTGATTGTCCTAATAACTAATAGTTTAGGGGTTATTAAGTTAATCCTTATTGACTCTATAAAATGTCTTCTGGTCATAACATTTAAAACATCTTTACATGTAGTTTATGATGTTTAGAGACTCAAGAATCTTTACAAGAGCTGGAAAAACTGAACACTTACAAAGGTGTGTCCAATAGTTTCTGTGTTTTTGTTTATTTAATTGAATGACAAAATTTTCAGTAGAATACTGTACAACTATCCATGTGGCATTCTGAAGTTATTTAATGCTATCTCTGTTAAAATGTCAATAACTATAATAAACACACAAGTTTACATAAAAAGATGAGTCACTTGTAAATACTCACATAAAGAAACAACATCAGGTTAGGAAACAAATCTAAACCTTATCCTGAACTGATCTAAATGTTCAGGTGACCTGGACGAACGGCTGAGGTTAGAACTGGTTTACTCCTCTGTCCTCATGTGTTCACCTACATTCAGCGTCTAACTCCAGCATGGATCTATACGTTGTTAATGATTGTGAGTTGTGAACTGGTGTGTGTGAGCGGCTGGTTGGCTGCTGAACACTGAGCTGCCAGGAGACTCTTAACAAGCTGCCAGTAAAAATGGAAGGAGCCTGTTGAGCATGTGGGCAAACATAAAACGCTCCGGATTCAAAGTTAATTTTTCCAGACATGATTATTAAAACCCTGTGCCAGTGTGTGTGTTTGTGTGAGGGTACCTTTGTGTTCATGTGTGTGTCCATATGTGGCCTGTATGAGAGCTCCCTTGTGAATGCATACAGTGTGTTTATTAGCGTGAGTCCTTATGGCTGAGTGTGTGCATGTGTGTGTGTGTGTGTGTGTGTGTGTGTGTTTGTCCTTTCTCCGATGCAGTTAATTATGGCCTCTTGTTACCACCAGTCATTTTGTCACTTCCTTGCCATCTGAAAGCAGATGTAGAGGTGGGGTGAGGTGGTGAGGGTGGTGAGGTGGTGAGGGTGGTGAGGTGGTGAGGGTGGTGAGGGTGGTGGTGAGGCGGTGTTGGGTGGGTACAGACAGAGCCAGATCAGTGCTTTCCAGACAACATGTTCCTCTTTCTTCACTAAGAGGTTTGGCTGTCTGCGGGGCTGCATGCTTTGGCAGCAGCAGCAGCAGCAGCAGCAGTGACGGCCTACAGCGAGGGGAACGTGCTGCCTGCCTCCATGTCACTGCAGACATCCACAGCCACCAGGTAGACGCTGTTTGTGTGTGTGTTTCTGGTCATACATTCTAACCCTATTAAGTACAACTTACAGCAAATTAAAATGTAATTAAATCAGGCAGTAAATGAACCCCGGTGTTGGGGGGCCGTGCGCTCGCTGTGAGTGGAAACGTGAAGACGAGTCCATGAGGAACTCTGGTAGTTTGAGGTTGTTGTGGATGTTCAGCGATGTGGAGGGAGGATGAGGAGGCCGAGACAGAGACACACTGGAGGGAGGTTCACTGATATATCAGGAGGAGTGACACCAACAGAGCAGCAGTTCATGAAAGCAACGCCAGCATCAGTTCTGAGGATTCTCTCTGGTCTGTGGGTAGATGTTGCAGTTGGGAGAAGGTCAGATTTAGATTCCAGACCAACATGAGACAACTGGTCTGCTGAGTCCATCCATCCATCCATCCATCCATCCATCCATCATTTAGAATCACCAATTAACCTCAGCATGTTTCTGGACTGTGGGAGGAAGTTGGAAAACCCGGAGAAAACCCACACATGTACAGGAGAACATGGAGACTCCATGCAGAAAGATCCCAGGAAGGCCGGGATGTGAACTGGAGATCTTCTAGCTGTGAGGCGACAGAGCTAACCACCAAACCACCGTGCATTACCAGTCTGATTAGTCCCGTCATGTTATATAAAATACAACCCCAGAGGCTGTTTGTGAAAGAAAACAGACTATTATGACCCACGGTTTTATTTCATGATAAAAAGTCAGTCAGGTGCAGTAAAACCAGAAAATTAGCAACAGGAGGAGAGTAGGTCGATGGAGGACTTCGTTTTACGCTGTATATTTTCTCTTAACAATGTTTTTTTAATTTCAATTTTATTTTTATTGCTGTTTTTTTTACCATAGCTGCCAATTGACTAATATGACTATTACAATGATGTACATGTTTTTTTTTTTATCACAAACCCTGATCTTTTCCAAAAACTAACCACTCGAATCAAACATAGCTGAGAATATATCCCAGATCAGAGGGATGAACAATTCAACTATTGGTATAAGTAACAATAATCTTTTTGTGTTATAGTGTCCTTTGTTTGTATCCACATTAAAATGACCCTATTTATGATATTTGATATATTATTGATAGGATATATTGATCTGTACCCTCAGCAAACAGTTTTCTACTGCGGTTCTGATCTGAATCCTGAGCTTCAAGACTTTCTGAATTCATCACGATGTTCATTTTGTAAAATATTTCAACCTTTAGTGGAAAACAGACAAAGCAGGACGTGTTTTAGGGTGGGACTACCTGTAAGTTGCTGCCATATAGGTGTGTGTGTGAGCTGAAGCTTCAGATCCGTCGTCCACAAGTCGATTGGTGATGTCACGGTGATGTCATGATGACTCAGTTCATCATGGCTCATGTAGGTCAGTACTTTTTTTCCTGAACAAGCATTCATAGTGGCTGTAGAGACAGTTATTAATAGTTAACACAGATCATCATCATTTGTCTTCAGTAGTTTAAATTTGTCACATTAATAAAATGGTAATGGTAATAAAATGGTATCTGTTAAAATACACTATAAAATTAATTATTTGCATATTGATATTTTATCAAAGCACTTCAGAGTACTCAAATGTAATATTACTTTTTTTAATTAGGGGTGTCATTGCTTTAGTCTCTGTAGGTTTCTAATTATATTTCTGATGATACAGTAAAACGGTCTGTGTGTTTCCTTCATCCTGCACTCCATAAATATTATAACACAGGGCCACACTTACAGACAGTTATACACATGTACAATTCCTTCTTTGGGTTGGAGATTTGAATTTTTTCTAATGAATAACATTTTTAACTTGATATTTATCGATCAGCTTGAAAGACGTCAACAGTATAAAGAAAACAATATATTATCTGACTGTACATGAGCAGCAAGTTAAAATGTTCTAATCACAGCACGGCATTCTTTTACTGATTTTATTTTTCATTTTGCTGAAAGTATTTATCAGTAAAACTGTCTAAATGTAAAGTATGTAACATTGTAAAGCAGAACTCTCAGCTTTAGTTAATAATCCAGGTCTTTTTTTTTTTTTTTTTTTTAACATTCATCTAATGTTTTCTTCACCTGATTTGCAGCATTTTTCTAAATATTGAAAATAAAATCCTGGTTGGTCACAGGCCAGACATCAGTATCTAACAGAATAAATACTTTAGAGGCTTTAAAATAATAAATAAGAGTGAAAGTGAAAGATATTGATAGTTTCCAGTTTAACTCACTTTCAAAAGTTTAAAGGAAGCAGCATAATATAGATTAAAAGTAAAACTGAACTGTATCACCCTTGATTTTTCTGACTATGACAGACTCAGCAGCCGTTGGCATCGTCAGGAATCAGCTCAGGAATATCACTGTGATTGACTGAAGAAAGGGGATCTGCAGATTTTAACTTTAAACACCTCTCCACGGATAAATCTACATTTTGACATGGACTTAATTATCAGGGGAGAGCTAATCCCAGAGACCTATTTAACCTGGAATGTACCGCGGGGCCCAGAATAACCACGCTCCCCAGTTAGGTAATCAAAGACAGGTAATTAAAATCATAATGGTCCTGGTTAAGATGATTATCGTCGGGGCTCCAGATAAGGCAACCTCCAGCAGATTTCCGCCCTTTTTAAATATTTATGGAATGCGATTAGTCCGCAGGGCCAGAGCCGTGTTAAAAGGTTTAAGATGACTACAGATGAAGAGATAGAAAATAAGCATCTTAACACGGCGAGGAAATGAGGGTGGAAATGATGAGGAGAGGAGACAGAGACGGAGTGACCAGGTGTGTGTCTGTGTGTGTGTGTGTGTGTGTGTGTGTGTGTGTGTGTGTGTGTGTGTGTGTGTGTGTGTGTGTGTGTGGAGGGGAGCCAGGTGTGTGTCCCTAAGGCCAGGGCTCAGGTTTGAAAAGGACTAACACAGAAAGAAAGAGTCTGTAGGGCAAAATTTAGATGATAATTAGACAGGGGGAGGGTCACACACACGCACTCACACACACGCACACACACACACTGCATGCACTGTATGTACTTGTATGCTCTGATTTTTTTTTTTTTGATAGATGATCCGTTTTTTCTATGCTGAAGCGAATCTGCAAGAGTCAGATTCCCCAAAACATACTATAGTTAATAATATATGATTGTTCACAGTATTAACTTCAGCTGAATGAAGCACAGATCACCCTGAGCTAAAATCAAGGACACTTGTCTGACGTTGCTGTTAAATTCTGGGAATTGTTGGTTCAGAGGGTCACGAAAAGATCTCAGTCTGAAAAAAACCTGATTCAATAACTCTTGTTCATATTTGAACCCTTACATGTGGTGGAGATCGGCTCATCATAGCAGGATATCAAGCAGCTGACGTCACAGCTTCATGTAAAATAGCTCAGGAACTACTATGGGCAAAGACTTTTTGTCATTTTATGACTATGCTGTTATATAAATTGTGAATGCTTTTGAGAAATCTCAGTGAAGACTAAAAAATGATTTATTTCTAAGCTTTGAGACCTAAAAACGTGGGAATTAAAGAGTCATCCCCGTGTTTCTCTATCTGTGACTGTAATGTTTGACTGTATTTCACAGATTGAGATGGACCAGACAGTGTTTGTGTGTGTGTGTGTGTGTGTGTGTGTGTGTGTGTGTGTGTGTGTGTGTGTGTGTGTGTGTGTGTGTGTGTGTGTGTGTGTGTGTGTGTGTGTGTGTGTGTGTACATCATTAACCTATATCTGTGTTGACATGTAACACTAACACTGGTCCAGAGAACGTTTGCTGACTGATGGAACAGAGACGGTGTGTATGATTCACAGAGAGACTGAAGCGTGTTTTTGTGAAGTGATTGCCACCAGAAGAGCCGGGGTAAGTATTTTAACACCTGCCTCAGGCCAGCCTGATCTCCATCATGTATTCCCCACCCTCCTCCATCCATCTTTCTCTCCCTAAGCTCCTCCATGGGGCCTCCAGTGGTTTCTGTCTCCATCTGGGCTTCCCGCCAACGGCCTCGCAGGCCTGACTGAGCCAGACCATGGCAGCCCTACAACCATCCCTCCTGATCAGCTCAGATCTGCAGGGAGACAGAGCTGGAAATAGCAGGAGGAGCGGGCAAACAACCCTAAATGCACACAAAGGGGCCTCAGAGGGACAGTTGTCATTGACGTTATAGACCACCTCAGCATCACAGCCCTGCTAGTTCCACTGGGTCTGGATCACAGAGAGCTGCACATCCCTCTGAGGTAAAGACGATGCAGTTTGACTTTTAGCTCCTCTGTTCTGAGATCAGCGCTCTGGACCATCAGGCTCTGAAAACACCAGCCTGAGCAGTGGATGGCTTAAGGTCCACATATAGAGCAGTCTGATCCTCATCACTCTACTTTAGCTTATTTACTCCCGTCTGTCTGTCTGTCTTTCATTCCAACTAAACTCCAGCAGCTGATTTCACATTAAACTCCTCTACAACCACAGAAGGAACTGATCAGACATACAGCTAATGTGGAGTCAGGCTGGATAAAAACAGTCACATCTTTGGAGAGCACTGCTTTAGTGTAATTTAGAATTCTGCTTTTGACTTTGAGTGCTGTCTCTGTGGAAGTGGCCAGAAGTCCTCTGAGTTCAGCCTTTGTCCCTTTCCCTGGAGTCCAGATGTGATCCCAGCTGGACGTGACCGTTCACCGTCCACACCGCCTCCATGTCACACACTCTGCAGTGGGCTGCCAGGACCCTTAGCCCTGTCACAGGACACACACACACACACACACACACACACCATGGTCCAGGGGTCACCTCCTCTCTGCAGTGCTCAGGTTCCAGATGGGTCATGTTTCATCCAGACCTGCCTCCCTCCTTCTGAAGACAGCAGCATCCTCCAGGAAGCAGCTCAGTGAGAGGAGGAGAGAGGAGGAGAGAGATATTTGCAGTTAAAATGCCAGAAAATCACCAAAAACACAAATAAACAAAGTAAAAAAGGGAAAATAAAGGGAATGTGCTGATAATCTGTCATGAACCAACATGTGATTCTGTCACTGGAAAGATCAAGGTTCAGCGGAATCATTAAAAAAAATCTCATTTAGTTGTGAATGAAAAAGCTAAATTGTGCAGTGATGCCTTAAAGCCAGAAAATAAACCCTGAGTTAATGTGTTGAACGTACATACCTCACCTGTTCCATTTCTGAGATGGAAAATAACTTCCATCCCACATTTGTCCTTTTCATCAGCCCTTTTTTTTCTGCAAACTCATTATACTCTGCCTTTTCTGCGCAGTGTGTCCAGATGGCGAGGCGTCTTGCAGTCATAATGCTGTGGTAATCCCTCCTGCACATGGTGCCCTCGCTCCGGTAAACACTCTTCCTATTGTTTCCTGGGCTTCCTTCACATCCCCAGCACTTGTAGTACCCCGAGTCCGCGGCCTGCGGAGCTGGACCGGCTTCATCCTGGACATGGAAGTCTGTGTGGGATGCTGTCACGGGTCAGGGAACGTCTTGTGCTGTAATGACGTGATGATGTACAATATGTCGGGACGTCTGTCGGGTGGAGGGAAAGCTGATTGGAGAGTTGGAGAGGTGAAGAATCTGGTTTGAACGTTTAAATATATACCGATATTTCTATTTCTGCTAGGTGATCTGACCAGTTAGTGAAGAGTGTCTTGTTCATAGAGTTTCTACTGTTGTTCCCTCTCTTCACATGTTCTTCTGGATGAGATTTATCTCTCTGGTAACTCCCACAGTGGAAATAATTCTTGCAAGCTTGAGAAAAAAAAAAAAGAAATAAGAAAGACACACAAAAAAAAAACAACTTTGAGCCGACAAAAAGTATTTTGTAAGCAAATATTTCCGAACAAATGATGCTCGGCATGTCAACTGTATATTTACGATGGCTCAAAGACATGACTGTGTGGGTCTAATTAAAAATGTGAAAGGGTTAGCAGCCCGCCGCTCATCGCCAGCTCTTGGCAGCTCTCCTGTCAGGCAGCCAGCTGTTTAGTCCTGCCCTGAATTATTGCCAGACCCACCGCCAGGCATTGTGGGATTGGCAGGGCCAGGCAGAGAGCTATTGTGTTCATCCAGTGAAGGAAAGAGAAAATTAAAAAAAAGGAGAAGATGAGAGATGAAGCCTTCACCTCTTTTAAGTTCCCAGCAACAGTCATGCAGGCAGGAGAAGGAGCTCACACTGTAGCTTTAGGAAAAGGGAATTAGCATCTTTATTAACTCTTTATGGGACTGGGATTCAGTGTACAAACGCTGTCGGTTTGAGGAAAATTAAGATTTTAACTGGCATAGTAAATGGACTGCAGTCCTATATAAACCAATCAGATCAGAGTTCATCAGTTCAGAACTAAAGTTCTACTAGTTTCAGAACAAACCTGAATATAAAATATGCACTGAATCTACACTACCATTTAACAGTCTGGGGTCACTTAGAAATGTCCTTATTTTTGAATGCAAAGCAGTTTTTTTTCCAATGAAGATAACATTAAATGATTGATAAATCCAGTGTAGACATTGTTAATGTGGTAAATGACTGTTCTAGTAGTATAGTGTAGGTATGTTATTACGGCGGGTGCAGAGGCTCAAGAGCAGGGAAATGAGACAGCAAACGAGTGACTCAATTTAAACAAGATTTATTTGCACAACGGCTAAACCAAAAACTACAAACGGAACTCTATACCGGAAACAGAAGTCACTTAGATACACAGTTGGCGTAACAAAACAATACTTCTTAGAGGGAAGGCGTAAATACTATATACAGAACAGTTAACCCACGTTTAATACCTCCGAGCAGGTAAAGTACAAAACATAAACTACTAAACTTTGTCCACACAAAGGACCCAAACTCTATCCCTGAATCCCACTAAACTAGCAGGAACAACAATTAAACAAAACAACAATGCTCTATTTTCTGATGCTGCTGGAACGAGAACTTAACTAAACAGTCTCTCTCTGGTATGGGGTTGGAACCAAGGATTCTTGTCCCAGGTGTTCGGCAGCCAGCAGTTGGTACCTAGGCATGTAGGTAAGGTGACTGTGATGGGGGTTCCAGCTCCCAATGGAATGGCATTCCTGAAGTGGTGTGGCAGCAGCCAGAGTCCTCCTTAGCTTTTTGAGACTCCTTGGAGAAAGCCCTAGTCCTTGTAGAGCCTGGAAGCCTCAGCCAGGTGGCTTTCCAACCAGAAGAGACGGTAACAGAAGCAGGCAGGAGTCAATACTGCACAGAGAGAACAGGCTTAGATGCAGAGCTGGGAAATGCAGTGGCTCAGACAGATCTAATAGCAACACTAACTGTGAGTTAGGACAGTGGTTCCCAACCTGGGGTCTGCCCCCCCCCCCCCGGGCTAGTGTAAATGAACAGTGTAATCACAGTCTATCTGCAATAAAAGGCTGCAGCATTCTCAAACAAGGCCGGGCTCCCGTGTTTTTGCCTTCTACAACTGCTGGTGAAGTGAAGGGGGTTAACCCTGAGGTGAACGACAGTAACTTCGGCTCTGGAGAACTGACCTCCCCTGTGCTTTCTGACTACAGTCGGGCAGCTGAGCAGGAACGGTTAACAGTTGTCTAAACATAAACGATGCCTCTTTCCCATCGTTGTGACGTAGACAATGTGGTACAAGCCTAGTTTAATCAAAAGTAGCTGTCTTTCAAGCTGCAGAAATAACATTGGTGTCTATGAGCAGCCGGCTGTGCTATGAGTGAACAGGGACCGTCTGCAAAATGCCAAACCGCTGCAAACAGCGAAGAGACACAAATATTCAACAAATTTACTGCAGCCAGCAACTGACTCCTGCTGCTCATACTACAACTCTTGGTTTGATATTAAATATTTTTTTCATAATTTTAAGGATTTTTTTTTTAGTAAAAAAAATAAAATAACTCTTATGCATCGTAGTGTCACCAAATTTACTGCAGCCACAAACTCTCTCCTCCTCGTCAGAGTACAACTCTTGTTTTGATATGAAATATTTTTTTCATAATTTTAGGGAATTTTCTATTATAATACAATTCAATAATTTCCCTCTTCTGTTTTGTAGTGTACTTATGGGGTGGTTTTGGTGGTGGTGGGGGCAAACAGGTTAGGAACCACTGAGTTAGGAGGCAGTCCAGCACCAACTGAAAAGACGAGTCACTCTTTATAGTGAGCCCAGCCAGCCTGATGAGCAACTCCCACCTGCACCCCATCAGCTGATTGGTAATCAGCAACACCTGCTGCCCACCACTGCCACACACCTAGAGAGAGAGAAAACAGGCCGGAGGAAGAGAGAGCACTGCCACCTAATCACAGCTTCTGGCTGTGACTGTGACATATGTAGACTATAGATTCTTTACCAAGAATCTACAGTCTATTATCCTGAACTTTACCAAGAATCTACAGTCTTCTATCCTGAACTTTTCAGTGAAGATAGCATTAAATGAATGATAAATCCAGTATAGACATTGTTAATGTGGTAAATGACTATTCTAGCTGGAAACAGCTGATTTTTAATGGAATATCTGCATAGGAGTACAGAGGAACATTTCTAGCAACCATCACTCCTGTGTTCTAATGCTACATTGTGTTAGCTAATGGTGTTGAAAGGCTGATTGATGATTAGAAAACCCTTGTGCAGTTATGTTAGCACATGAATGAAAGTGGGAGTTTTCATGGAAAACATGGAATCGTCTGGATGACCCCAAACTTTTTTTAATTCTGAAAATTATTTTGTACATTCTATTAAAATTATTGATCTTTTTGACATTTTCGATTCAAACACATTTCTCTTTGAAAGACGACCTATAGGGGGTGAAATGGTACAGTTGAACAACACCACAAGGTAAAATAGCTTTTTCAATCATTTATTCAAGGACAATATCAGTAGATGTAAGATTTGAAATAAAAAATTAAAGTCTCAGAAGCTTGTATTATCCCATTAACAGTAATAAGGTCTGTTTTAACCCTTTGCCACACTGGTAGACACCCACATGGAGAGGTTTTTAGCCTTGGCATGATGACACCAGACAGTTCAACAACAAAGAAAACAGATTTTGAATGCCAGAGGTTAAAATAAAACAGGTTCCACCCAGCTCTAACACTTTCTAAGGAGTTTCTAATCACTGGTTCTAACTCTAACTGTAACCTAAACCTTTATTGACTGTTTAAAACAAAAATAAGATCCTGTTTGTTTCTTCTGAAAATGTGAACAGCAACAGTCAACATGGTAATATCCATGTATGATATCATGTACCCCAGACAGACCATTACCAAATGAATCCCCACACAACACAGTCTCATGATTAAGACTGAAAATATAATAACACAACATGAAGACCTCAGTGTGACGCGATTATCCTCCAGAATTCAGGACACACAGCTGTAGTTTTGGAGAGACGGCTATAAATAAGACCATGGAAAAGTTCACTGATGAGACTGAGGTTAGTTCATTCATGTTCTTCTGTCTGTGCTCCAGCGTCTCCTCTGAAATTAAATTTAAAAAAACGACAAATGATTATCAAGCAAACGAAGATGTATTCCAGTTTCTCCCTAGTTTATACACAAAGTGAGTTACAGCGGTGTTGTAAATTAAATGTTTTTTTAAGCCTGTTTGTGTTTAGGCTGAATTAGCTGGTCTCGGTCCAACAATTCGGAGATAAAATGTAACAGACTTTTAATGTTTCAGTCCTTGTTTTTGTGTTTTCTTTTTTGCTTTGTTTTATGTCCTCTTGTTTGGTTCCATATCAAAGCAATTTAGTGAATCCATCAGTTCATCAAATGGCACATTACAGATTAACAACTACACAACAGCCAGAGCTACTCACTGTAACCATGGCAACATTACACTTCCTGTTTCTTGTGGAAGTTTGCATCAGTTCATATCAGTGAGGATATTTAATGTGACATTTTCCAAAGCAGTGAAGCTCATACAGGCAGGCAGGCAGGCGACAAATTAAAGGAAAACCCTGAATGTGTTGCTACAGTAAAGAGAGTTGTGAAGAGAACAGAACATAGCAGGAATCCTCATGGAACCTGGAAGCTCTCACTGAATAAACACCGATACTGTTTACCTGCCTCCAACAAAGTAAAGATCACAGCCGTGGATACACAAAGGGATTGGTTTTATAGGGACACATGTAATAAACTAGAAAAGCACTCAGAGAGAACAGTACTCCTCTAAGGCTGCTCAGTCCTCCTCCAAGGCTGCTCAGGACTCCTCCAAGGCTGCTTAGTCCTCCCTCAAGGCTGCTCAGGACTCCTCCAAGGCTGCTTAGTCCCCCTCCAAGGCTGCTTAGTCCTCCTCCAAGGCTGCTCAGGACTCCTCCAAGGCCGCTTAGTCCCCCCTCCAAGGCTGCTCAGTCCTCCTCCAAGGCTGCTCAGGACTCCTCCAAGGCTGCTTAGTCCTCCTCCAAGGCTGCTCAGTCCTTGTATCATTTCTGACAGATAAGTCCTGATAAGTCCTCAGAGGTGGATTTGTAGTAGGATCACAATCATGTGATCGTCTGCAGGCAGCTGACGTAGTGTTCACTGGTTGTCATGGTTACAGTGACACCTAATAAATTAACAACTAAGAGGCTGGTACATAAAGGTGAATGTATACATTACTAAAGATCTCAATGATAATGATGAAAATAGAACTAGAAGTGAGACCAAACAGCGCAAACATCCAGCAGAACATCGTCATAGTGATCTCTGGTGGCCTCTGAGAACTTTGAGTCTCCTGTGTTTCCTGATCATCTCCACCCTCTGATCATCATTCCTCCTCCTCTCTCCCTGAACTGTGTGAGTATAATTCATTATTTCTGTCAGCATGTCGGCTCTGGATGTATCAGCAGACCGCCGTCCTCCTTCCACCGGCCCAGCACACTCTGTAGCTCCGTGTGGTTTCTCTATCTTCAAATGCTGCTTTTGAAATAAAAAAAATAAAGGAGCCAGCAGAAAGTGAGGACACGTGCCGACAACAGCTAGCAACAACACACACACACACACACACACACACACACACACACACACACACACACACACCAACACACACACCTCTGATTTCTGCTGCTTCTGTTATCTGGTTCCTCTAAAAGGGAGGCATTTGTTTGTTCTTCTTTTGTTTTGCTCTGGAGACGTTCTCTCTGCCTCCTCCTCCTCCTCTTCTTCTCTCCCTGTTCTGCCTGATGCTCTCTCACTCCGTCTTTTTGTTTTCCTCCATTCGAGGCTCGTGGGCCAAAAGCTCATAATCATTTCAAAGGTCCTTTAAATATATAATAAGAGTTCTGCATTGTGATAAACAACATGTCACAGGGAGAACATCAACATGGCTGCTGCACGCGCACACACACACACACACACACACACACACACACACACACACACACACACACACACACACACACACACACACACACACACACACACACATACACGGTAAGCTGGATGCTGTGTGACCTGCGTTTCTCACGCTGTTGTTGTTCTGTTTTTCCACCACCGAGGTGATGAGCGTGCACGGTAATAACGTGCGCCGTGGGTCAGATTAGAGAGCTGAGTGAGGTGAGCTACACTAAATGTTTCATACAAAGCCTCCACATTATTTATAAAAGCTCATAAGATGAGACTGGTGATATCCTTCACTTCATTTACTGAGCTGATCAGTTCGACTAAAACCACAGCAGTCATCCTTTATTCCACACACAACATGTCAGAGTGACAGAAATTAAAAGCATCGTTTAAATACATCAGAGATCCAGCTTTGACCTGGGAGTGTTCTGACCACCGTTTGATTATCAGCTGAACAAACTAAAGCTGCTAACTGGAGGAAAACAAAAAGTCTAGCATTGTTGCCATTCTCTAGCTCTGACAGTGTAGAATAGTCTGACTGCCCCTCATTAGCATTATATGGTGTATGGTGTGTTTGTATGTCTTTAAATTAGTGGTGCGATCCAATAAAAATTTATCTAATTAATTAGAGGCTTTGTAATTAATTAATTGCATTTGTGTCAAATATCAATATTTTTCACTCTTCAACAGGACTGACAGAAAAAATTAACCCTCTGACCACTTTCTGGATCTACACAATAATTCTGTACGTTTGTATGAATAGAATAAAAACATGCAACTGAATTTCAGTTGTGCTTTAAGATGCAAAACAGAGCAAAGCTGGATGGAAATGTATCTCGTCCTGCATGTTGTTTCTCCTTCTTACTAACAAACAGGCCGTCCAGCATGTGTAGCTCTGCATTGTTCATGTGCCTGTTGGGAGTCGCCCTCCATCTAGATGTTGGGCTTTGCTCTAACTAACATCTCAGAGCTCCCTGACACTGTTTGCATGTAAACATGCTGCAGAGAAGCAGCCTTTCCTCTCCAGAAAGATGCTGTTTGGAGGAAATTGAGAAGCTCACCCCTGGCACTGCTTCTCCCCATAAATCTTTTAGCATGTGCCTCTTGGCTAAATGACTTTGTACTGACAAAATTTAACCTCGATCCCACCCTGCAAGCTGTGGCAGTGGAGACAAACAAATGGGAGAGATTCTTAACGAAAGGGAGACGCTTCATCTCACTGTGTGCTGTCTGCTTTAATGTCTTGTGCAAATGGAGGAAAAATTTCAACCTTTGGCACAAATCTGGGGTTGTAAAATGCAGACGGATCACACAACTATTTAAAGACAAATGGGAAAAAAAATGTTTATTTTTTCCCCATTTTGAGCAGAAAATAACTAAATTAGCAGAAAAGAAAAGCTGGATTCACATCTACAGATTAGATATGCTTTGGGTCATCATTTATGCACACAAGCATCTGTTGAAATGAAGGAGTGAAGTCTGTTAAAGGTCTAAACCGGACATGATCAGGAAAGTGGTGAGGACAAGTTTTGCCAAACACATCAGGATACAGACGCTGCTTTGGAATATTACTTTGGAAATGCATCTTCCCTAATCTGGATCAGAGCAGCTGGATGGTCAGAGGGTCCATTTGGAGGGTTTTATGGAATACAGGGACATCAGGACAGTGAGCCGACATAAAGGTAAATCTGGAAGGTGAAGATGATTCCCTGAAATGTGTGAAGCTAATGTTTTTATGGGTTAGAAAGTCAGAATCAGGAGCTGAGACCATTTGAATAACTTTGAATCTGGAGACATCCTGAATTTTCTGAATCGAATATTTATTATGTCCAGGTCTGAATGAAGAAAAAATTTTTACACCCTTTTGTAAACATCAGTTACAGTTTTAATGTTCTTGATAACTGCTGTCATGTCGCTGTGAGGGAAGAAGGACTTCCTGTTACATCGTCCAGACACAGGATGGGTTTTTATCAGTTCCATCCTGAAGGCCGAAGACCGACTAAATAAAAGCTGTAGCACTTTCCTCCTCACAACTGCCACAGAAAAATATATTTTTCTCCGACCAGATTTTAGAACTCCAGGAGCCCCCCCATAGGGTTGCATCTAACTGACAGCATGACCTCTACATTATACTGTTCTAATACGTTGATGACGTAGAGGACATTGGTGTTGATGACATTATGAGTCTCTATGTTCTCCTGTACATGTGTGGGTTTTCTCCAGGTTCTCCAGCTTCCTCCCACAGTCCAGAAACATGCTGAGGTTAATTGGTGATTCTAAATTGTCTGTAGGTGTGAATGTGAGTGTGATTGTTTGTCTCTATGTGTAGCCCTGTGATAGGCTGTTACCTGTCCAGGTGAACCTGTGATAGACTGTTACCTGTCCAGGTGTCCCTTGCCTTCACCCTCAGTCAGCTGGGATAGACTCCAGCCCCCCATGACCCTGATGAGGAATAAACAGTGTACAGATGATGGATGGATGTTTTTTTGCTTTAAGATTCAGAGTTATTCAAGATTGTTAATCACTGAAAGGCCAAAACCTGAATACTGCACTTCTATAGCACCTTTCTACCATAGTGGTTTTTAACAGTGTCTCCCATTAACCAGTACTGACAGAAGTGCCATTGGAGCAGCGAGGTCATGTCCAGGAGAGGCTCAAACCACCAAGCTGTGGACTCTACCACCTGACCCACACCTTCCCAGTATTTATAGTGGTAACAGTCAGCACCACATGGAGAAAGACAATGAGATAAACATGCAGTTACATGCACAAATGGGTGCAAATGGAAGTAGAAGCTCTCCCAGTCCTATCCTGAACGTTCCTCCCCCATCAGCACTTTGATTTACGTTTGAATCTCCAGTGGAGGCGTTGCTCTTTTGTCATAAATCATCCACTCCTCTTTGTTGTGTCATTTGTTGCTCACTGATGTCAAAGTGGGGAAGAAAAAGGCAAAAAAAGAGATATCTTGCTTTATCTTTAATCCTGTCTTAAGGAATCATGACAGCACATCTGAGCTGAGATTCATCACTGAATTCAAAGAGATGTGTGGAAGTAAAGGAAAGCTGTTGAAACCACACCCCATCATCAGGAGAGATCTCTGGAAAAGGCCACAAGACAGAGCCCTGCTTCTCAGACAGCCTATTAATATCCACACTAATACATACTGACTTACATTCCACAATACAACACTGTATTACTCTGCTGCCTCTCTAAGATTAGAGTAAATAAAGCGTGTAGTATTCTGTCTGATGTACAATTAGAATTTAGAAGTCATTGTTGTGTTGGTGGCCTCACTTCAGTAGTGTCTTTACTGCACAGTTTTCACTGAAGCAGCCTGTTGTAGGAAGATTCATTTATTAACAATACCTGATGGCTTTACTGTACTCAGTGGGATATTCAGTGACATGGACGGTTTCTTGTATTCATTCCCTGAGTCGTGTTTCAATAACATATTTACAGAGTTTGTTTTTTTCCTTCATGGTTTAGGAGTTCTGATTCATCAGTGACTGGATTTTTCAGGTACATTTACAGGAGGTCCTCGGTTTATGACGTGGGATGACTTTGCAAAGGGTAGAAATTACAGAGAAGACATTAACTGTAAGTTTGTAAAACTGTAAATTTTAAATAATTTCTAGACCTTGACAAGTTGATCATAAAGTAGATTGTTCAGTTCCAGATAGCTGTGACTAAATGTTGTGTACCTTTGTAGACACTCTGTGATCTGGAAGTTGTAATGTGGAAATGATAAACTGAGGCTGAATGTTGCTGAACTTATGTTTCTTCAGAAATTTCACGGTGATCATAATGTTTTATAAAAAGATAATTCATTAAATGTGATCATTTTCAGATGTACGTTTTTGAACTAAAACTAAGGGAAAAAGTTGGAGTTGTTGTTATTTATAGATTATAATGCTGTGAATTTTGTGGTGCGGCCCACTGGAGATCAGACTGGGCTGAATGTGGAACCTGAACTAAAGTGAGTTTGACTCCTCTGGACTACAGTCACTGGATAGATTCATTCACTTAGATTGTCTCTATCTCTAACTGTGTGACTACTGGCTGCTCCAGTGTGTTGTTTTACGTAAAAATTCACTCCTTTAAATGACTTACTTGACATTTTACACTTTAAATTAATGGGCAGTACTTAGCAGAAATCTGGTTTTAATTTCACAGGAAAGAGTCTTTTGTTCCTGTAAATTCTAAATTCAGCGTTGAAAAGCAAAAAGAAAGGGGAAGTATATAAAGTAAAGAGAAGTAAATCAATCTGTGGATATTTTGATCACTGATGGTAAAGATTTGCTCTCCAGCAGGAAGTTTTCAGAAGCAAATGTCGACCCAGAAACAACAGATTTAGCTGATCCTTTAGCAGACTAGAGAGCGCTGGTAGCAGTGGTGTGGTGGGTGGCTGATGTGCTGCTGTCGCTGTGAATAAAGTGATGGTCCACAGTCTCACCAGGGTTTGTGGTTGGAGGCTACAACCGACTCTCCTTGTGGCCTCTGGGCTTCCTGGCTCCGACACAGGCTGGACGGATGATGCACACGAGGCTGGTGGCTGTTTGCAGGTTTTGTCTTCAGGTGGGAGGCTTCAGATGCTGGAGTGTCTGGTGATGCTGCGTTACCAGAGTAACCAGCTGAGCACCATGCTGATCCCACAAACCCACCACACCCAGTCCCACTCCTCTGGAGGGTCTACGGATGAAAAATGAAGGCTGGAGACTGAAACCAGACAGAGAGAGTTCATGTGAGGCTCTAGAAGTTCAACCTGAAGGGAATATGAATGACTGCACTAAGTTTATCTGTCCAGATATTTAGGTTTATTTTAGAGACCAAAAGGATGGCTTTACCACAGATGACTGCACTTCACCAAAGAATGTAGTCCTAAGAAGACCAGATGATACAGTTTGTTTTTTATTTTTTGGACTGATGGACTGTTTTGTTTCTGCACACTGCAAAAACTCAAAATCTTGCCAAGTCTATTTGTCTTATTTTCAGTGAAAATGTCTCATCCCACTTGATTTAAGATAAATTCATTTAACAAGTGACATTTCAGCAAGATGGAGGGACTTGTTTTAAGACAATGCATCTTAAATATCTTAAGTCAAATAATCTTGAAATTATCTTGTTTCGAGTTGAATTTTACAAGAAAACTCAAAATGAGTTTAACTCTCGTGTCGTCGTGTGGGTGAAATTAGCCCATTTTAAAGCTTGAAAATGTGGAAAAAAAATATATTTTCACAGTGAAACTTCTGGTGTCCACATTTTCGACATTTTTGGGAAATCTTTGAACATTTTTTGATGGAAAAAAAGAAAGTGCATATAGATAGTCCTCCAACACACACGGGATATGTGCGTGCGTGCGTGTGTGTGTGTGTATTGTGTGTAGAACTATGCAGTAGTGTCAGTGGGTCTGTGACTTCACAGGGATTCCAGTGAAAGGTTTTAATTAGCCGCTGACTCTGTCTTGGCAGCCGGTGTGGGGACGGTGGTGGAGGACTATAAATCTGTAGAGACGAGGACGGGGCCACACCCCGGGGCCCTCCAGACACCAGGCCATCCAAACCATCCACCTTCTTACACCAGAGACCCCCGTGCCAGTGCTGACACACACACACACACACACACACACACACACACACACACACACACTGCACTTTCTCAACTTTCACAAACAGTAATTTACAGCGTACACATCTGCAGGGTCACACACAGGACATAGAGCTGAATCTGAAATGGGATTACATCACATGCACTCTCTGCTGTCTGACGAACTGTTTTATCACTCAGCTTCTCTTTCGCTGAGAGTGTCAGGAGGTGGTGACAGCAGTAAGTCATATATGTGGCTGGAAGCTTGGTGATGGAGACTTCTCACAGCTCGCTGAACTGCAGTAGATGTGAACTCTCTGTTCTTGTACATGATAGGTTATTAAAGGTCAACAAAGCAGTCATTCCACAGCTGTCCACTTTCCTCACAAAGTTAGCAACGCTAAGGGTTTGTCGAAATGGTATTTTTGGGTTTAAAAGAATATTTTCCGGAGACTCCTAATGGGTCTGCAAAAAATAATGTATGTGCTCCTTATTATTATTGCTGTGTTGATAGCGTTTGTTGAAAGGTCCATGTCTGGTTTAACTTCTCCTTTCAGACAGTCGGCCTCCCATTATCTGGAAGCAGAATTCCTCTCTGACTCAGTGACTGGAAGCTGTTAGTCCCTGAGGCAGTGA
The DNA here is from genome assembly GCF_022539595.1 of Amphiprion ocellaris. Taxonomy (NCBI): domain Eukaryota; kingdom Metazoa; phylum Chordata; class Actinopteri; family Pomacentridae; genus Amphiprion; species Amphiprion ocellaris. Next base: position 22,952,135 of record NC_072785.1, read on the forward strand.
AACAACCCCAAACCATAACATACATACCCCCAAGCTTCATATCTGGTATGAAGGTCTTCCCCTGAAGGGCTGCCTTTGCTCCACTGTCACTGTGGTCAAACAGCTTTACTGTCTTTGGTTCATCTGACCCAAGCACATGTTTATAAAAGACCCGCTCTTTCTGTTTGTTCAGTGGCAAACTGTAGCTTTACCTTGATGTTCTTTCTGCACAGCAAAGGCTTTTCCTGACACGCCTCTAGTGTGGCTCAAATCAGTGTAATTTCTTTCTGACTGCAGATGAGCATTCTGACACAAAGAGCTGCAGAGTTACGGGTTAAAGTATGAAAATGACTTCAACATTTAAATCGTATGCATCATGTTTTTCATGATATCAAATTATTTCACTCTTCGATAAAATGATCAAATGCTTGTTTGTCCGAATATCTCAAAAAAAGTACTGTTTCACTGCACTAAAATAGAGATTCCTAATATATATTTTAAATAAAATAAAATGGGGAAAGAGTCTCTGTGGTGTCAGAGGTTAGGTTTTATTTCTCTACAAACTGTTTTCTTAATGCTTTTGGGGTTTTTGTTGTTGTTGTTGTTGTTTTTATAGAAAATATCGGGACATGAACATGTGATTCTAGTATTTTCTGAGACCTGAGGGTGGACAGAGGGCATGAAATATAAAAACCTGTTTTTGTGTCACTGCCATTGTTACGTGCTCCATATGTTAATAGCTGTTATCATGTGTAATACTAACAACTACCGTGGACTGTGCTGGGATCACAGACAGACAGACAGACAGACAAACAGACAGACAGACAGACAGACAGACAGACAGACAGACTGACTACATCTGATGCTAATCGGTGCTTCCTGGTCAGGGCTGGTGCAGCCATGTGCCACTAAACATCTTTCATTTTTCTTTTTTTTTTTTTTGTTTCCCCACAGGAGCAGAATGAGGGTGAAGTTTCAGTGTGCATTACTATGACAGCATTTCAGGTGGATTTCTTCTTCCTCTTGAGCAGTGGAGGAAGCTTCATCTGGCAGACTGAGGCACAGAGCCATTAGCATACTTATGAACTTTCACACTGTCTTAATTCTCAAATTAAACACCTGCCTCGTTTCACCGCTGAGATCTTTCTGAGCACCATCTCTGTCTCTCATTGAGTGCTTCACAACTTTGTCTTCTCTTCCTCTTTCTCTCGTTCCTTCCATGGTTTTTTAGCTTCTGTTTTTATCCTCCCTAACACCGTAAAGCATAGGAATGTTAACACAGAAATGTACTGCTCATGCTTTCTGTTGTTGCGGAATATTTACTTGTGTGAAGATAAAAAAAAAATACCAAGTTGAGATGTTGAGATCAGTGACGGGTTATTTTTCATGCAAGTAACAAGGAAGAGTTGACATACATCTATATTTTTAGTTAATTGTTTTATACAGTTACTTTATTTGTAATTAAATAAATTACAATAAATGAATTGTCAGTAATGGCTATCGTACATTTATAGGTTTTAATGCGATGATACAAGTTCAAAAAGACAAAAACAATTATTCAGTGTGTTGGGATATAAAACACAGCAGATGAAAGGTCTGTTCCATTGTAAAAAATATATTATGTTTAAAAATATATAAATACATGTCTTTAATGGACGACTTTATGTAATTAATTCTTTACATGTTCATGCACTTTGACTTGAAAGTTCTATATAAATAAAGTTATTATTATTATTATTATTATTATTATTATTATTATGTACAGATATAAATATAAATAAACAAGGCTGGGAGGTCTGGGGTGGGGAGGTTTGGTCGGGTAAGAGTTCAGTCTGTGAGGGTCTAAAGGGAAGATAAACGTATAAATTTGTGTAAAAGAAAAAAAAATCTGAGCAAAATATGAAGACATTTCAATAATAACAATAATTTCAGTGATAAGAAAACCAAATATTTGACTGTTAAAATATTTTCCAGATCGGACAATTAATAATTGTTTACAAATGCCAGAAACAGTCTAATAATACTACTACTACTAATAATAGCAATAATAACTCAGTATTTCTCAGTCTCCTTTCTCGTGTTTGTGACAGATCAGATATTCTCCTTTTTTAATCAACCCAAACGTCTCCTCCATAACAAAGACTCAGTAACAACCCGAGCCGCTGCTGCTCTCTAACTACACCTTTTGTGTTGACTCAGTGGAAGCCACTGTGCTTCTCACTACCTGATCATTATGCAGAGTTCTTTTGTGTCATACTACTGCCTCACTTCAGATCTGAGGTGTGGAGATCGACTTAAACACAGAACAGTGTGAATTTAAACAACATGTAAGCATGAACTACATGATAAATGCAGTGAAACATCAGGTTTATGCAGACAAAACTACCACAACTGCAACTTAAAACTACATAAAGTTAGTCCATAGACTTAAATCGTTCAAAATAGTAGCATTTATCAATATCTGCATTAATTGTAATGGAATAAAAGAATACTAGAGTTGCAGCAGTAATCAATGAGGTGTAGAACAAGTAATCAATGAGGTATAGAACAACCTGCTGTATTCCAAGGCTGTCCTAAAATGACATCAAGCTCCTAAAAAACAGACTGCCTACTACTGTGGACTTGGCACAGGGGTTATTAATGAAAGTTTCTCTGTATCCCAAAAAAATAAAAAATCCTTGATTGCTCTTTGTCATAACACTGCCAAATGAAACATGAAAGGAGGTCTGATGGGTACTGGGAACACATTCTTCCATCAGGTGAGGTACACCTGTTCTGCTCAGATGGGATCCAGCCATTTGGTGTGAACCCGGTCAGGACTACCACAGTGGTCGCACAGTCCCAGCAGTGAAGCACGGAGCTGGGAGTGCGATGATACAGGGCAGCTGGAAGCAAAAGGTGTTGAGGAGATGGCATTTTTAGATGGCACCATGAATGTGTATGGATTTAAAAAAAAAAACAAAAAACAAAAACTGGCAGACGAGATGACTCCCAGTCCACAGAATATTGGCAGAAGAGAAATATTCCAGCATGACAATGATCCAAAGCACACTGCCAAAATCACACAAGACTTTCTAAAGAAGGAAAAAGTGAAAACTGTGATCTGGCCAAGTGTGTCACCTGACTTAAACACCTTTGGTTTGTATTAGAAAAGTAAAGCAACACAATCCCATCCAGCAAAAAGCAGCTGAAAAATAGTCGGTGAAGGATGGCAGGCGTCCTGGTATGACCTTAAACTGCAGCCAGCCTGGACAGGGATAAACCACCAGGTTTACCTGTCCAAGTTACACTACATGATGACTACCGCTGACTAATCCATACCAACTCGGTCATCTTCAAGGTCACCAAGGACTGCATCTACCGTCGACCACCAGGACGGAACTGGAAAATGTTCCGCAAATTCCACAAATTCTGTGATGTTGGCTTCCTCATTCATAAAGACATTATGGACACTGTCATGGACCAGTATCAAGCAGACTCATCAGCATTCATCTCAGGGAAACCCCATTCAACATCACCATCATACAGGCCTGTGTCTCAACATCCACATATGAGGATAGCAAAGCAGAAGACTTCTATGACCATCTACAAACAGTCTTAGACCAAACACCAAAGAAAGACATTGTCATCATTGTAGAGGAAACTGGAATGAGGAATGAGGACCATGAGGAAGAACATCAACCTTAACTTTATCAGAGTCATTCAACACCTGTATGAGAAAACTATCAGTGCAGTTCTTCACAACAGAGCCATCAGAGACTGGTTGAGGATAACAGCTGGAGTACACCATGGATGTCTTCTCTCTCCTATTCTCTTGGAGCGAATCATGGTGCATGTCTTCAGGTTTCATGACGGAACCTTCAGAACAGGAAGCAGAGCGATCATAAACCTCCATTGACTGGAGAAGAAAAAGAACTCACCAGCCTAGCTGAAAGGCTTGACTCCATCTCAAAAGTCTATGGAATGGAAATCAGTGCAGACAGAACTAAACCGATGACCAACAACATTAATGGCATCAGCTCAGCTATCAAAATCAACAGATTAGCACTTGGCACAGTGTCTAGCTTCAGATACCTGGGAGCAATATGAGTCCCATAAAGGATCCAAACAGCAAGTCCTTGCCTGAACTGCACAAGCAACTGCTGCATTGAAAAACTCAAGAACACATGGAAAGAAAAAACATCAGTCAGAGATCAAGAGTGAGACTACTGCGCTCACTCACCATCTTGATTCCTATGTTCTTGTGAAACATGGACCCTTAAAGCAGAGCTCCAGAGGAGGGAACAGAGCATGGAGATCAGATGCTGGAGAAGACTCTTGAGGATCTCCACAACACCCAACATGCTACAAACTAGGAATAAGCAAAAGATCAGCCAAAGTCCAAAACACATTTTGGATTAAACTACCAGGTGGTGTATGATAAGTTTAGAGGTTTGGGTTCTGGAGTTTGTAAGTCCAATGGCAGGTACCCATCTTACCTGGTCGAGGGTTTTTGATGGGTCAGAGGCAAAGAGAAATGAATTTCAACTTTACAGAACAACACCAATGTTAAGAAATGAGATGTTTTTTATTACATCTGTTGGAGGTGATTAATTCATTCATGCTGATTGACTAATTGATTCATTGCTTTCCTGTTTATTTACAAATCAGGCTTCATGAGCTCATCAAATGAAATATTGTTATAGAATATTTACCTGTACCATCAGGAGGACACGCAGCTTTCCAACAGCAGATATTAGGAGTGTCCATGGCCTCGTCCTGATGTCTTTTCACCTGCGCTTGAAGAAGACCAAAAGCTCCGAGTACACTAGAATGAGACTGAACAAACTACGAGACCCTGAAGTGGACCAGATCTTTGCTGTTTATTTGCAAGCCAGGTTTCATTAGCTCATTAAAGGAAACTATGCTGGTTTTCTGCTTCACATTTAGCTGCGTGACTTTGTTGAATAAGGAAATCTGATTGGCACGTTTAAAACATCAACATCACAAAAGTTGCTCTTTGTGCTGGTTCGGTGTCGTCGTACACAGACTGTCAGGAATGTCACACTTCCTTCAGTTCACTTGTCACATATGTCACATTTCTCCCCAGCACAACCTCAAACATTTATACCTGCTTTCTACCTCACGTGTTCTCTTTGTTTCCATGGTGACTGCACTGAAAAATAAAATATGACCAACATCAGCTGACAGTAAAGAACAAAGAACTATTTTCCCACTACTAATAATTTGTTAAAAGACTGTTGGAAGTTGTGCCTTCTGAGCTGTCTAGAAATATAAAGTGCACTTGCGTTAACCATCCTTTATGCTAATACTGTCTGGGTTTTTTTGTCTCTGTGGTGTAAAAAATATTACATTTGTCTGCTGTCTATTAGATCCCTGCTAATTAAAGAAAAGGTCACAGAGAGCAGCGGCGATGCCCCTGAGAGAAGCTTCATGTAACATAGATCACTGCGCTCAGGGCTGGAGGTGTACTGTAGGTTTTCCTGATGTCCCAGTTCAGCCGGTGACCTTTGCTGCACACGACATACTTAGCATACCGTAACAGTCTAAATCTTGTAGCTGAACAAGTGATAACATCAGTTTGTTCTCCACTTTGGTCCAGAGTGAAATATCTAAACTTGGCTTGAAGGATGGTTATTAAATTCTGACCCCACAGGATGAATCCTGCTGACTCCGATGATCCTCTAACACAACCGAGGATCTTCAGGGTTTCACTAGAAGTCCAGCGTGTCAGGATCATGGAATGTCTTTACTTGTGGTTCAGACATTCAGAGTTCCCACAGTGAACCTGGATGACTTATATTGTTCCTTTACTGTCACTAGTTTTCAGCCGACCGATCATATATCAGATGATGTGGGACTCATCATACTGGAGAAGCTTCAAACATGTTCTAAAAATCATAATAATTTCATAAACCTAACCGCATAGTTTTGCTGCTTAAATCTAAAACAATGACAGAAAACTGACAGTAAACAACCAGAATAAAATAAAACCTGAGTCTGTGAAGAAACAGAACACAAACTCTGATCTGTGAAGGAAAGCTCTGTAGCTGCGTTACGTGTCATGCACACTTTGTGACCTATTCAAAAGTATTTTTTTTTATTACTACATCGCTGTCTTACCTTTGAGAAAATATGTTTCTTTTAAAGCAAAACGTAAATGAGGATGTAGTTTTGTTGTACAGGGACATGCATCTGTGAAAACTGAGTTGAACATCTGCAAAAGTTCCGTTCTTCACGTCAGCCTCAGCAAATGAGAGATTGTTGGAAGATTCACCTTAAAAACATCCAGGTCTGTTAATACAGAATGATGGGATTGGTGCAGTGTTTGTGTGTCTAATGTTAGAGTCAATGACAGGTTTCTCTACTGCAGTGATCTTATTCAACAAAACTGCAAATGGAAACCAAAATAAAGTTAAGGGCAAGGAAAAATCTTATGGCAAATAAGGTTAGGTTAAGTTTAGGTGACTAAAGCTCAAAATTAGGTTTGTAGGAAGAATAATTAACTCCTTACACCCCAGGGACTCCTGGACTGAGACCAGACCATAATCTGTTCTAAAAAAACACAACCATTGGCATTTCTGGAGGCTGCCAAGCATCATCACTGAAGAGACCATCTAGTAGAACATGGATTAAAATGATCGAGTGGCAGATCAAGTTCACTAATGGGTCACGCACGTATTATTATCATAAAACAGACTAATATAATAATAATAAATCTTTTGTCTTATTTACTGTCTAGTTAACAGTTTCTGTATTTATTTTCTAATGCCATTGTGATGAGAATCTTCCAAAATGTCTTTTCCAGGATCCCAGAGTCCTTCTTTTAAATCTTACAGTTGTGCAGCTGTTACTGACAACCTATAGGAATGTTCTTCACTTAAAAAAATGTCCTATATATGTACTTCTTAGTGATGAGATGCTGACATATCAGTTTGAAGACTGAAGGAAACACAGGCGTTAAATATATGTTTGTATATCTCGTAGGTATAAGATAAGGACACATGCATGATGAACTTTTTAATGTCACAGGTGTGTGAACTTCCTTGCTTGTCTGTCTTCACATTTCTGTTCTTTCATAGGATGACTCAAACAATCAGTCTCCATAAAACCTGAAACATGCTGCCATCCAACATACCAGTGTATGTTTTCAGAAGGTAGACTGCAGCACATTCTGTTATTGCCTTAAATCAGTTGAACAGAGCCAGTTTAAAAAGGACGCTATGTCTGTCAGAGAATAAATAATAAATGTCAGGAGGGAAGCATCCTGACAGAGGAATGACAGACTTGGTCTGTGTGAGCCCCACCTAGGACGCCTGGCAGGCAGTAACGCTGTGAGTGAAGGCAGACCTCATAAAAGGAGTGGCATGCTAGGGAGATGGGCTCTGTTGCCTGCGGGGGACTAATGGCAGCCAAGAGGCAGCAAAGCCTGAAATAAGGAGACACTAAAATTTATGAAAAGAATCAGCCATCCAGCCTGATTACCACCCTCACACAGGAGGGGGAGGCTGTGGATTTGACAGCCAAAGAGGTTTCAGGGAGAGGTGAGACACATTCAGCAGTACATCACAGCATCACACACATTCCCTCCTCCGATTTTAGTGGAACAAGAGCTTCTGTGGGGACCCAACTTACTTCACCTTGTGGTCTTTAACCAGCATAGCTTTTTTTTTTAAATGAGTAAGATGTGCTTGTTTGCTGACATGCTCTGGGCCGTATGTGAGGAACTTCATCAACAGTGATCCTGGGCTCATGGAACTTTAATATTAAACTAGAACAAAGCTGTGCTCCACCACGGATCTGCCAAAGATGTATGCCACAGATCCAAAGCTAAAGCTTTCATATTGAGTCCAGATGCTGAAGCTTCTTCCAAGATGATGTCTTCAGTCATTTGGGAGAGAAATAAAATTATTTACACCACCGTTCAAAAGTCTTGGGCCACCCAGAAAATTCCATGTTTTCCACTTTTATCCCTGTGCTAACATAACTGCACAAGGGTTTTCTAATCATCAATGAGCCTTTCAACACCATTAGCTAAGACAATAAAGCATTAGAACACAGGAGTGATGGTTGCTGGAAATGTTCCTCTGTACCCCTATGGCAGGGCTCCAGACTAACTCTTTGTCCTAGGAGCACAGTGGCCCCTAACTTACAATTTTCTTCTTTAGTTCATGGCTCATAGAAACTCCATTCATAAATAGAGAGCTTAGG